>NC_064616.1:801456518-801757768 GCF_023898315.1 Schistocerca nitens | reverse complement strand
TTTGAGTTATGCTTGAAAAAAGAAGTTGCAATTCTGTAGGATAATGAGTGTCCTTTAGCCTACAATTTTAGGTTTCCATAAGGAAACTATTGGTTATGAACATTCCAATTTTTAATAAATATTTCTTATTACATTAATAATAAACATTTTCCAGTTTTCATATACAAATAATCTTGGTTAGTTGTTATAACAAAAACACACTTTTGCATATTTTCGTTTCACAACAACAAATGTTTGAAATGCTTTTCGCGTTTTCAACCCACTCATACCCCATTTCCATGCACTTTTTAGGAGTCTCAGAATACTTCTCCAGTTGGCAGTGACAGAAAAGCACCCTAAATTTCATCCATCGCTTTGATTACTAGTGTCGGACCTGGCTCATTCCACGTGCCTCTCATGCATCCCTGGGAAAAAATGTTCCATGTCGGTACCGCTGCCATCTATTTTCCATCTTCCTCCTTCTGTAAGGATGAATCACCAGATTTTATTTTATTTACAATGCTTCTGGCCACCATGAAATAACAGCCCCGGAAGATACTGTGGTAAGTATAGGAAATTGTGCTCTTTTCTGAAATTTTTAGTTTTTTTTTTCAAGTAGGAAGTCTAAAGAACTAGCTTTCCCTGCTACGTAAATAAAAAATATTTTAAGGGCATTCTTAATTTCACATACTTTCATTTGCTTCCGTTAAGCTTTGGTCAAGTTGGGAGCGCCAGGTAAATTTTCAAAGAAAAAAATGTACACTACTGAAAAATCTATTTCATAATACCAATCATTTATTTTCACTAGTTTCTAGTACATTCCAAGCTATGTGTGGTTCTCCATTTGTTTTGTAGTTGACAATGTGCCTAAAATCATTTCACCCGAAAACCTTAAAATGCTTGCTTTCCGAAAAGAAAGGCATTTAGGGTAGATCTAGTATACAGTATATAAATGAAAGTTATTATTGGCGTGTGTGACAAAGCAGTTGACTGACCTCTGTCTATTACAGTTTTCTCTCCAAAAAGTCATTTTTTGCCAATTTTGTGAGGCCTTTGATAGTGTCTACTTTATGATATGTACGCAGTACCCTAAGATCTCAAATACTGGCCCAGGGCTAATTCATGTTAACTTTATTATCTTTTACCTTCTTTTGGTTATTGTGAAACCATTAATATGACTAGTTTGGCTAAAAACCGAGCTATTTACACAATGTTAGTAATTCGAGATTTCGTTATTATGTAACGTATCGACCGTATTCAGTCAAAAAGTACGCCAGAGCGTAAGTGAGTTGTAACAGACCAGCCGCAGGCAGGCAAGAGTGTTTTGCATTGCAAAGCAAACTACGGCCGACAGGCATTGGGAAACAGAACCAGCTGGCTGTGGTATAGCAACAGCCGACGCTACAGGTTGCTAGCGGTGGGATGGAAGCATTTCCGCACTTGTCACCGTGGAAGTGTGTGCAGTATGTTCATTACGCCCTAAACGAACGTTGTCTGGAGCATATAAGTACTCAGCCATTCGTGTACTAAAATATTCTGGTCTCAGTAAACTACGAGCCTGTGACAGCCAGAGCGGCATCCTGGAATGAAGTACGGGGTCCGCTGTTCGACCATGGGACAGGGCAGCCTGCCCTGAGTCACGAGAGAGCAGAGAAGCGGCCAATCGCCGGAGGGTGGTTACGGCCTCCCCTGTGGTATTGTCGGCTGCGCTGTAATCACGGCCGCAGCCGGAACCGAGGCTGACAGTGACAATCCAGTGACGCCATGATCGGCACCGCTCTTTGCGCTGTCAGCAATGCCGGAGGTCTATTGTTTCGCACGGGAGGCAACTGGACGCCTCCACCAAGCTGTTCCCGAAGTACAACAGCCGAGGGCCAGGATAAATAAGTTAGTTAAACAAATCTACTGTCGTCCTGGCACCTCATTTCGCTCTCCATTGGTGACAATCCACGGGTCATTTAACACTGATGTCAGATAACTGACGTCGCCTTCTTAGAGCAACATCTGAACCTATAGCCTACGGTACGGTGGGACTAAAAATTTTGATTGTATTTTGGTCACGGAGGAAAGGTGTGACGGTAGTGCATTTTGTAAAGTAGGTTTTATTGCGATTGAACAACAAGTGGAATCTATCTAGTTTTAGATGTAATGGAAGTCACGATTGGTTAGTGCCTGTTAGATGCGTGCAATGTAACCTTGACTGCCACCTAACACCATTCCAGTAAAATGTTATACAGTTAATTGTTGGGGGAGTCGAGGTGGCTCGTGATTATATGTAAGAATTAAGTTAATGTATTCTGTTTTCTTGTCTTGTGAGTGTTAGTTCTCAAAATGAGTGTTGTCAAGGACAAAGCTTCGACAGAACCAGAGACACAAGGTGTGTCAGAGCTGAAGCAGTACTAGTATGGTTAGAAAAGTTAGAACAATTGACAGCAAAAAATGGCTCTGCGCACTATGGGACTCAACTGCTGAGGTCATTAGTCCCCTAGAACTTAGAACTAGTTAAACCTAACTAACCTAAGGACATCACACACATCCATGCTCAAGGCAGGATTCGAACCTGCGACCGTAGCGGTCTCGCGGTTCCAGACTGCAGAGCCAGAACCGCGCGGCCACTTCGGCCGGCCTGTTTGACAGCGGATAATACAGAACTGCGTGGGTTGGTAGAATCGCAGTCGTCACAGTGGGGTGTAGATTCCTCAGTCGCAAGTTTAACTGCTCTTTTTTCTGGTAAGGCAACAGAGTATGTGAAAACCTTTGTGGGAGACCTTGGATATGTGGCTGAGATGCTGGTTTGTCTGATAAGGAATTGTTGAGTGTTGCCAAACTGAGACTAGTAGCGGAAGATAAAGCTCATGTACGGTATACAAAAGCTCTTAACATTCGAAGAATATAAACAAGGGTTATTTCAGAGTTATATGAAACGAAATAGTGCCAGACACTATAGGGAACAATTAAGAATAATATCTAAGAGAAATGCGGAAACTGTGGAAAAATTTGTGGATGGGATAAGGAAGATAAGAGGATGTACCTACAAATTTTGAACACGATGATGGAATTAACGAAATTCTTTTGCAAGAAGCTGAGCAGAAGGCGCTCGATGTATTTTTAAGAGAGTTCCATGTGGAAATGTCAAGACATGGACGGACAGGTAGACCGACAGATTTGCGCACACATATGCGATTAGGTACAGAGTGTCAGGAGATCGGTTTGCGACTGGAATGCAGTATAAACGGGCAGTGTTTGCAGCCAGTATGTTTCAAGTGTGTACGATTGGGGCATGTAAGGATGCATTGTCGTCAGACTCAGGGTGATGTGAATAAAATAAGAGGCATTAATAGTTTTAGAAGTAGACGACTAGGAAACAATAAGGTGTTAAACGTTAGTGGGAATTCCAGATCCCCATACAGTCATTCCCAGTAAGACTAAATGCTACGGAATCGTATGCAGAGGTGCACTGTTCGATAAGAGGAATAGTACGAGAAAAGGTTAGCAGGTTATTATTGGATACAGGGGCACATGTGTCGGTCTCCAGTAGTGATCTAGTGAAACTTAAACAATGAGACCTAATCCGGAACACATTGCGTCGAGTAGGGGATAAAAATGTCACACCATTAGGATCAGTGGACATAGACTTTTGACTGGATGCGGTTCAATTTAAACAATGTGTTGAGATGGTACCACATGTGAGTGAGTACTACGACGTGTTTCTAGGATTAGATTTCTTACACCAGCATTGTGTCATAATCCATCTACGGCAACATACGGTGGGACTTGACGGGAAAATTTTTCAGTTAGGTGAAGTCATTGCTAGTCTTACGATGTTGCGAGGGGAGTCTCTCGCGAAAGAAGAACCGATTAAACAGCAAACGATCATAAGACTTTATTCTCATGATTGTGTACCTCAGCGTACTGGGAAATCAAATTGTGTCAATGCTGAGTCTAGCTTGCCGGTAGCAACTTTGTGTGTGATCGAATGCTAAGAAGAGAATGAAGTATTGGATCATGCATGTTGTTTAGTTAAGAGAGGTATTGTACACGTACAAGAAATAAATGGTGAAAAGAAGATACCTGTTTCTATAGACAATCTTAGCGCAGAGGACATAGGATTAACAAAGGGGTTGTTAATCGCTAATATGGATATCCTGGTGGAAGAAGAATGAGACAGAGGGGTGTGAGGCATGGACAATCGCCGGGAGCCACTGAAACTGCGTTATGAGGAAAAGTGAAGCACCTGGAGGGATTCTTATATGGTATCCGATTTTCTATTTGACGAGTATGTACTTCTTTGCATTGTAGGTTTATGGCGAGTTTTGTAATCAAACAATTTTGAAACTGAATGTGTGACTTTTTTTGTAAAAAAATTTGTAGCTAATTGTCTAGACACTGGATTATATAGTCAGCTAATTTTTAAATAACAGTGTATATAACTCAATGTGGGGGAGATGTGACAAAGCAGTTCGGTTGTGTGCATCTGTCATGTTCCACTCACCCCACCATCCCTAAATTGTTTCCTTTACATTTTGTGATGTCTTTTAAACACACCAAAAAAAGTTTTGCATCACCTCGGTTCCGAGAGATCCGGTGCCTGTACAGAAAATTGGAGAAGAGATTAACATAAACATATTTTCCGCCCTTTTTATTGCTCATGAAAACCACACATTACATGTTGTACCGCCATACTGCGAGACCTTCAGAGGTCGTGGCCCAGATTGGTGTACGCACCGGTAACTCTAATACCCAGTAGCACGTCCTCTTGCATTTATGCATGCCTGTATTCGTCGTGGCATACTATCCACAAGTTCATCAAGGCACTGATGGTCCAAAATGTCCCACTCCTTACATGCGATACGGCGTAGATCCCTCAGAGTGGTTGGTGAGTCACGTCGTCCATAAACAGCCCTCTCCAGTGTATCCCAGGTATGTTCGATAGGGTTCATGTCTGGAGAACATGCTGGCCATTCTAATCGAGCAATGTCGTCATCCTGAAGGATGTCATTAACAAGATGTGCACGATGGAGGCGCGGATTGTCGACCATGAAGACGAACGCCTCGCTACTATGCTGCCGATGTGATTGAACTACCGGTCGGTGGATGACATTCACGTATCGTAGGCCTACAACCATTACGGCGCCTTTCATGACCACCAGCGGCGTACGTTGGCACCACATAATGCCACCCCAAAACAGCAGGGAACCTCCAACTTGCTGCACTGGCTGGACAGTGTGTCTAAGGCGTTCAGCGTGACCAAGTTGCCTCCAAACACGTCTCCGACGACTGTCTGGTTGAAGGCATATGCGACACTCATCAGTGAACAGAACGTAATGCCAATCCTGAGCGGTCCATTCTGCATGTTGTTCGATCCATCTGTACCGCGCTGCATGGTGTTGTGGTTTCAAAGATGGACATCGCCATGGACGTCGAGAATGAAGTTGCGCATCATGCAGCCTATTGCGCACAGTTTGAGTAGTAACACGGCGTCCTGTAGCTGCATAAAAAGCATTATTCAACATGGTGGCGTTGCTGTCAGTGTTCCTCTGAGCTATAATCCGTAGGTAGCGGTCTTGTTGAGAGCACTTCCTGGCACAAAATAACAATGTGGACGAGATCGAACCGCGGTATTGGCCGACAAGGCATTGTTGAACTACAGACAACAGGAGCTGTGTACATAGGCGCTGCTCATGCATTGTTGTTTTCATCTTTGGGCGGGTTTAGTGACATCTCTGAACAGTCAAAGGGACTGTGTCTGTAATACAATACCCACGGTCAACGTCTATCTTCAGGAGTTCTGGGAACCGAAGTGATGCAAAACTTTTTTGATGTGAAAACAAACTTATGAAAACAAACGAATGTCGAGATGAACTAAAAACGCTGCACATGCATACACTCGAAATTACCACTCAGCCACTCTGTATCACACGCACTCTAACATGTACTAAAACCAATTAGGAGGAAAGAGAGCTAATCAAGAAATTAACACACAGAGAAAACGAAACACAGAGGAACCAAAGGAAAAGCACAGGTAAATGTGACTGGCCGACCACTTACAAAAAAACTAGTGTGAGCCAGCAACCCTTTGACACATTAAGCACATCTCCCTAAAATCCTTGGACAATTCGAAAAACTTTAAAATCCTTACCACATTCATTTGATCATTACACAGAGCAAACGGCAGATCCACCGGAAAATCCGCCGCAGTCCGATGGTCGCAAATAAAATGCATTCCAATAAAATGTGGCGCCCCGTGATCTGCACGCAAGAAGCACCACACATTGGAGGGGCCTCTCGCTGGAGTAAGAATCCATGTGTCATAGGGCTGTGGCATATGCGAAGACGAGTAAGAAGGATCTTGTTCCGCCGACGTGGATGGAAGGAAGTACTCCACGGCCGAGTTGTGGGCTTGACTACACGGAGCTTGTTATGAGCCACTGCCAGCCACTCGTCTTCCCATCAACACCTGACTTTGTACCTCAAAAGTAAGGCGACAGCAGGCAGGGGATAGCTCACCAAAATACCAGAGGATCACCACACGCCTCCTTGGTTGCTCAATCCGCCCTTTCATTCCCCGCAATTCCAGTATGCGAAGGCACCCAGCAGAAAGACACCTCCTTCCCCAGTCATTTTAGTTGTAGGAGGGCGTCCTGAATATTCTGGCTTACTGTATCTGCTGGGTACATACGTTGGAGAGAGTAAAGGGGTCTCAGAGAATCTGAGCGGACGAGAAATCTAACACCGGGGAGCGTCTTATCTGCTACAGTACTCGCAAGATCGTTAATAATTCTGCGTCGAAGACAGTAAATTCTGGAGGCAATCTGACCTTGGCGACACGATCTGGGATAGTGACAGAGCAACCAACAGAGTCAACCTGCTTCGACCCATCCGTAAAAACAGCTATATGGTCGTGGTACTCAGATAAAATATCAGAGAATATTGAATTAAAAACGGAAGAAGGAGTGCTATCTCTTCTGTACCGCACCAAATCTAAAATTACTCTGGGTCTCTCCAGTAACCAGGGAGTGAGACGGTTAGAACGCTGGATTTGGGATCGTACTGGCTCCACGCCGAGTGAGTCTAGCACATGCTGCACGTGGATCCTAAATGACATCATGGGTCGTGGACGGTTGTAAAACAGGCGTTCCAGCGGTGGACGAGCAACAGTATGGTGTGCAGGTGAAGTTGGAGCTGCAAGGAACGTACACGCGTGATGCACCATGAGGAGCTGGCGCCGGATGGTACGTGGTGGTTCCCCCATCTCAGCACAGATGCTAGGTATGGAACTGGTATGTTAAGCACCCGTGGCTAGTGGAATCTCCACATGATGGACAGCATCAATGATCCTCAAGTAAGAGGGCCTCATTGACCCATGCACCGTGCAACCATAGTCCAGCCACGAACGCACAAAAGCCCAATAAAACTGAAGGAGGCACGCCCTGTCATCTCCCCAACACCTGTGGCTAAGGCACTTTATGATGTTCAGTGCCTTCAGGGTTTTGGCTTTCAGGTCTCTCTGGAGTGGTAACCACGACAATCGGGAGTCAAAGATGAGGCCCAAAAACCGCATTGTGTCTCTAAAATGTAGGATGGTGTCCCCCATATTCAAGGCAGGTAAATTAAAAAGACGACGAGAATGATTAAAACGAACACACACACACTTATCTGCAGAAAACTGGAATCCCATCTTTGCAGCCCACTTCTCTAACCTCCACACTGTAAGTTGCAACTGATGGCTCAACAATAGTGGAAGAGGAACAGAAAACAGCGTGTCACCAACTCGGATACTAAAAAACCACTGGGACAAGAAAGACCGTATGAAGATGGGGAGGTGGCCACGAAAGCCCCATTGATGCAGTTGTGCGAGAATACAGCGTCTCCAAGTAGTATCGCATGTCTTACTTCTATTGAAGAATATGTCGATATAGTGATGCTCACGGAGGAAAGCCTGCTGAATAGCTGTCTCTAGGAGAGTCAGATTGTCGACATTGGACTGAAATATTCGGAATCCACACTGAGAGCGGCTATGGAGTTGCCTGGTCTCTAACAACCAGACCAGACGTTGGTTGACCATTCGCTCCAGGGTATTTCCTACACAGTTCGTCAAGGCAATACTCCGATAACTAATGCGACATGTGCAGTCTTTTCTTAGTTTGAGGAGAGGGATCAGAATTGCCTCCCTCCACGAGTTGGGGAAGTTGCCTGTCTGTCATATTACATTAAAACATTCGACGCTGGCAAATGTCGAAACATGCAGTGCCGGATTTGGTCATGACCGGGTGCAATGTCACGAATCTCAGTCAATGCCGATTCGAGCTCCCACATGGAGAGAGGGCAGTTATAGGCCTCGGAACTGTTGGACTGAAGTCCAACTTTTCCCTCTCTCCAGTCGCACGGTAGCGACGAAACACCGGATCCTGGCTTGCATTGGCAGTAGTTTGTGCAAAATGTCCGGTCAGCATCTGAGTAATGTCTCTAGATGTTGTTTGGAGGCACCCCCGTTACAGCACTGTTGCACGGCTGCATTTACCGGAAATCCTCCAAATGGCTTGTCATACTTTTATAGAAGAAGTGGAACGATTGATGGCGTCCAGGAACGCTTGCCATGATTTTTTATTACTCTCCCTAATGACGCGTCAAGCCTTGGCCCTCGCGACGCGTAAGGCCCTAAGGTGTCTGCTGTCGGTCGGCATTTAAAATGTCTAAGAGCCGCACGCCTTTCCCGGACCTCAGAACGGCACTCATCTGTCCACCAAGGTCCTAGTCACCTCCTAAGATGATCTGAGGACTGTGGGATGGAGAGATCAGTGGCACGATGGATCACTCGTGTGATGTGGTCCACCCATCCTTGGACGCTGTCACAGTGTTCGAACACAGCCAGTTTGCTGAAATGCGTCCAGTTAGCCCTGCTGACCATCCATTTTGGGGGCTTAACTTCAGTTGGTGAGCCATTTAATAGGTGAAGGCAGATTGGGAAGTGGTCACTGGAATGAAGGTCGTCAATGACCTCCCACTGAACAGATTCGACGAGGACGGGAGAACAGAGAGGTCGATGGCTGAGAATTACCCGGTAGTAGTAGAGAAATGTGTGTGAGTACCTGTGTTCAGGATGCACAGCTCGTGGGACGTCATGAGACCCTCCAAAACCCGACCCCAAGGGCAAGCACTGGTCGAGCCCCACAGGATATGAGGGACATTAAATTCTCCCAGGAGGAGAATGGTCGCAGGAGTTGTGCAATATGATCCGTGAGAGCCTTAGAGTCTAGTGCATCTTGTGGAGGTAAATACAGTAAGCATACAGTGATCCTTCGACACACATGAATTTGAACTGCAACCGCTTGCAGGTCAGTAGCCACGGGGAGGGCAGAGGAGTGGTATGCATTAGTGACAAACACTGCTACACCTCCCTTGGCCCTTTCCACTGATAGGTCATCCTTGCGATATAGCATATAACCCCGTAGCACAGGGACATCTGTATCTTCAAAATGCGTTTCTTGTAAACAAAATCACAAGGGACATGCCTGTGCTAGGAGTTTCAGTTTCTCCACATGAGTCCTGGACCCATTTATGTTCCACTGTAGTATGGAAGCCGTGCCGTCAGTGGGATTTTAATTTACCCCTATCTTTGCAGTGGTGTTCAAAATGGTTCAAATGGCTCTGTGCACTATGGGACTTAGCATCTGAGGTCATCAGTCCCCTAGAACTTAGAACTACTTAAACCTAACTAACCTAAGGACATCACACACATCCATGCCCGAGGCAGGATTCGAACCTGTGACCGTAGTGGTCGCGCGGTTCCAGACTGTAGCGCCTAGAACCGCTCGGCCGACCCGGCCGGCCTTGCGAGGGGGAGGTGAACCAATTGAAGAGCGAGGGGGAGTGGAGGGGCTGCCTGAATCCAAGGCATCTAACTCCATGATATCCTCCCCATCAGTCAGACGGGAAAGAATGACGTCTGACGGCGCTCGCGACAGCTTTTGACCCGAACGTCGTGAGCCTTTGCCTGCACCCTGTCCTTTCGAGGATGAGGGGGAAAGGGGGCGCTGAGGGACACACTACTTTTCTTCTACCTTCTGGATGCTCGCTGTTGAACTGTTCTTGGTCTTTCCTGGTGAAGCTGTCTGGATAGCTTTGTCCTTACTCTTTTTCCCTTGACAGGTACACGTGCAAGTAAAGGTGTTTGTGGTGAATACAGGCATACTAGGCGTCGTCTGTGTCGAAGCGTCCGCCTTGGGAATAAGTTTCTGCACTATGGAAGAATATGAGGTGGCAAAGACAGGGGGTTTCGTCGCCTTATCGTCTTTTTTGGCTTCGGCATAGATGATCCACTTGGTCACCTTTATGTCTTGTATTTTGCGTTCTTCAGCAAAAACAGGACAGTCTCGGTTCCAGACTGGGTGGTTCCTAGAGCAACTGATGCAGATCGTCGGAGACGGGCAGTCAGTCCCAGCGTCATGAGCGGCTTTTCCACTGTTCCCGCATATCGCTTCACCTCCGCAGCTCATGGTTGTATGGCCGAAACGCTGGCATTTATAGTACCGCATGGGGTTTGAAACGTAAGGTCGAACATTAAGTCGAAGTAACCCTGCCATAACACATTCAGGCATAGTCGGAGAATTGAATGTGACAATGAAAGTAGCAGTCTTTTCAGTTTCTCCATTATTCCTGCGTACTCGTTGCTCCACATCGACTATTCCCTAGGATGCCCATTCTTGCTTCAGTTCTGCTATGTCCATGTCCACGATATCTACATGTGACAACGCCCTTACTGGAGTTGAGAGAGGTGTGCATCTCAACAATGATATCATAGTCACCCAGTTTCTGCGATTTCTTAAGAAGGTGTACCTGCTTTGAACTGTTAGTTTACGCCAACAATGAGGCATTACGCAATCGTTTTATAGATTTTAATGTTCCAGCAAGGCCTTCAAGACCCTTATGGATATAAAAGCGGGACACTTTTTCAGATGTCCCTTCCTCTTTATCACCAGAAATACGTTGTTATTCATGACTCCATGAGCCCTGTTACTGCAGTCCAAAGTATTCTTATTATCTGGAAGACTAGCCTCTCTCATTATTTTGGATGAATGGGTGTGAATACTCCCAGGCGGTACACCCTTCCCGCTGGGAGGAGAAGAAGATGGTTTTGAGGGTTCCATCTCGGTCCCACGAGCGGTTAGGGAAATAAGGGTCCACTCAGACAAAGACCCGCGTGCCTGAATAAGCCTTATACAACTGAGGTGCAGCAGGTTCCCCAAAGATTGCCCGCTAACGCCTGTTCCACCTCAACAGCCATGCATCCCATCAGCGCGCAGCACACCTTGAGATTGCGTGTTTTTTTAATTGAGGTTTATCCCGTCCTCGCGATCCGGGCGGTCAAGACAAGATCCCCGTTCCCTGAGACACACAGCGTTCCACCGCCGCGCCAGACGGTGGTCGCTGAAGCATGCCCAGAAGTTTACGGTCACAGGAGATTGGCGGCGTTTACCATACCCCAGCTCAGGAACCTCGGAGTCGCTAAGCCCGTACCCAGCAAACCAATGCTGAGCGCTTAAGGTCGGCTGATTCAAGTTAACTTTATTATCTGTTACATTTATTTGGTTATTCTCAATCCATTAGCATGATTAATTTGGCTGAAAACCGAGCTAATTACAAAATATCAGTAACTCCAGATTTCGTTATAACTCTTGCTATGTAAACATATACATGATTACTGAATTCCTAATAAAGTAGACAACAAGGCTATAGAAACAAGGGAATTATTCATTCAACCAGCTACTAAAATATGTTAACAGCACCTGCACTCAATTAATTTTGAAGTAAATTCCGTGGAAAGGGGGGGGGGGGCGATGAGTTCTGACGCCACGTTCAAACACATCCCACATGTGTACGATCAAGTTAAAGTCTGATGGGTTGAGGGGCCAGCACATGAATTGGAAATCGCTACTGTGTTCCTCGAACCACTTCATCACACTCCTGGCCCTGCGACATGGCGCAGCGCATTATCCTGTTTAAAAATGCCACTGTTGTCAGGAAACGTGACTGCCATGAAGGGGTGTACGCGGTCGGCAACCAGTATAGGACACTCCTTGTCCGTCATGGTGCCTCGGGCTAGCTCCACTGGACCCATGGATGGCCACGTGAATATTTCCCGAAGCACAATGGAGCCATCACCAGCTTGTTTGCGTCCTGCGGTACAGGTGTCAAGGAGATATTCCCCTGGAAGACGAAGTATTCACAACCCCCTATTGGCATGAAGAACCAAGTATCGGGATTCATCAGACCATGCTACGCACTGCCACTGGGCCACGACATCTGTAATGGGAGGGTGGTCGCCCAACCCAATGTCGTCTGGGCGTTGTTTCACCTTGGTTTCGCCACGTGTTGAAGACACTCGCCTAAACAGTTATCGAACATCTGACAAGTCGTGCAGTCTTCCCTAGCCTCTGGGCTATCACAATCTTCCCTCGGTCAGATTCAGATCGCGTGCCTTCCCTATTCTACACACTAACAGCACGCTCACTGATACAACATACACCGTCGTCTATATGACAGCAGTCATTCCTCGCTAGGTGTCGCTGCTATCGCCTGACGGGTTTATATCGATAGTAGATCGATGCTCATAATTTTCTGCTGATCAGTGTATATACACCTGTACATTTACATTACAGAATATTGAAAAATAGGCCGAGGCTAGTCGACATGGTTGCTACATTACGATTCTTTTATTTTTTCATTTAGTACTTACCGCTTATATGACCAATGCTGCAGAAAGTGGGATTCATTGGCTATTAATTAATGATGAAAATATCGTGTAGAACTATATGCTAAATTCTTAGCACAATATTTACGTAAGCATTACATCTATGCCAAATTACCCTACATACTGAAGAAGCTGACACACGCTCTTGGGTTAGCTGACATGGTTAATAGGTTCTGAGGAATAAACATAAGTTACTAACTGCAACACTTTTATTTCTATACAATATGAAGCACAAATGATGTGCATGTTAAGCAGCAATATTAAAATATTGTTAAGTCAAAAATGAGCAAAGGTAAGTTACATGAAAATCAGATATGAAATAACAGTCAAACCATCTAGTCACAACTTCACGTCCACCAAGACAGTTGCTCCATTGCTCACTTGAATTGGTGGTTTTAGTTTTCGCATAATTTTGCTTCTGTTGTACCAAATCATGTTAGGAGTGTCTGGGCATTTCCAGAATTTCTTTCACCATTGTGGAAACAAATATTTTATTACCATCAATTTCCAATATCTTTCCAGGATATAGACATGCAGTACACTTCACCAACACGAAGTCATCCACGTGATTCTACTCCGAATTATCTTCTCGAACTACTACTTTCTTGCTGTTCTCTTTAGGAGTCAGTGTTGATGGGCACTCCAGAGATCTTGAAAGCTAGGGCTTGCATTTGTCTTTAGTATCTGTACTTAGTGGGAAACCGAGGCTATCATCAGAGCCAGCGCAGCTTATCATATCTGACTTTTGTCTTCAGGTTCCGTCATTTCCGAATCATTTAGCTGAGAGAGTTGTCCTTTCTTCATTTTTTTAGTTACAGCGCTTTTGCCCTTCTTGTCCAAAATAGGCCTATTAATTGATACTTACTTTTTTTTATATCTTTCCATTACCAGAATATTTTTGGTAGGAGTGTCTGTCAAAATAGCAGTGTGCCTCCTTCTCCTGCTACGATTCCACAGTTTTCGTGGGCCTGATTTTGGAAAATGGCGAACATCTGCCGTTGTCGCAATACGGGACAATGTTGGTGTGCTTGGAGTAGGTATATCAGCGGATGGTGAGACGGAAGGACTGTACCGAGGACGGGGATCAGTTACAACGTCGGCATTCACATTCTGGTCACCATCAAGAGGCGGACGATCAGTGACATATGATGGTAGAAAGTCGATTTCAGAAGAGATGTCAGAATTGAAATGGGAAATCCCACTAACTCGAAACCCTGCGGTGATACGGGAAGAGGTTGTTGCAAACGGAAAAGCTTTGTTCGCGATGTCATAGAATGAAATCGTTTGGCCAGGATGATTACTCATCCAAGCATCACAAGCAGTACTGACACATTACTTAAGTGACCGAGATACACTCCTGTCCAGAAGCTGCGGTTTTTGTGATTGCAGTGTGGGGAATGTTATAGGACAAGCCGCCCATTTCTTTCTATAAATCAAGTACCTCAATAGACAAATGAGAGTCGTGATTGCCAAGCAGTAGGAGTGTTGGGCGCTTCTTTGAACTTCCAGAAAAGCGAATGAAGTGCGTGGAGAACTTACTGAAATTTGTTTCTGCCATCCATCCGAACTTACTGGCATCACCGTAAGAGCCAGCCGGAACGTCTCGAACAAAATGTGGTCTGTATTTTTCTCTAGAAAAGGTGAAGAATGAAGGGATATCATTATCTCCAGCAGAGACGCATGTGGTTAGAGTTATGTGGCTTCCTCTTTCAGCTGCGGTTGTCCTTTCGATTTAATGCAAACCTTTCCGTGTTACCACTCCGTCAAGTTTCTTTATGGTTGTGATCCACGTTTCATCCATATTCCATTTATCTTGAGCTTAAAACTTCAGTCAGTCCAAAATCTTCTTAAGTAGACTGAAGAAACTGTTCACATCTACTTTGTTAAAACTAGTGGCCCTGGCTAAGCTTGTTGCTTCAGGTGTTAGGGTGGATAGAGTCGGATGTCTCTTCAAAAAATTCGCACACCAGTCAGGTTCCGCCGTTTTCTTTTTGTCCCAAGGAAGTGGTACATTAACTTCATTTTTGGTGTCAAATTGAAAAGCAAATTTTTTTACCTCATTGGGGTTCAAGCCGAAATAAAAATCTGAGGCATTCTTCAAGTATTCACTTAACAGATACTTCTGTTCAAGAGCGAAAACCTGTAACACAAAATACGAAGTATGTTATCAATTGTGATCTTGATGTTATGACAGGCATGTGCAGTAGCTGGATATAGGGCCTTGGAGATCAATAGGCGCATAGGGAAAAGCTTACATAGTTACATTTTTAAAAAGAGTTATGTTACTTGGCTGGTACAGGGTGTTTCAAAAATGACCAGTATATTTGAAACGGCAATAAAACCTAAACGAGCAGCGATAGAAATACACCGTTTGTTGCAATATGCTTGGGACAACAGTACATTTTCAGGCGGACAAACTTTCGAAATTACAGTAGTTACAATTTTCAACAACAGATGGCGCTGCAAGTGATGTGAAAGATATAGAAGACAACGCAGTCTGTGGGTGCGCCATTCTGTACGTCGTCTTTCTGCTGTAAGCGTGTGCTGTTCACAACGTGCACGTGTGCTGTAGACAACATGGTTTATTCCTTAGAACAGAGGATTTTTCTGGTGTTGGAATTCCACCGCCTAGAACACAGTGTTGCTGCAACAAGACGAAGTTTTCAACGGAGGTTTAATGTAACCAAAGGACCGAAAAGCGATACAATAAAGGATCTGTTTGAAAAATTTCAACGGACTGGGAACGTGACGGATGAACGTGCTGGAAAGGTAGGGCGACCGCGTACGGCAACCACAGAGGGCAACGCGCAGCTAGTGCAGCAGGTGATCCAACAGCGGCCTCGGGTTTCCGTTCGCCGTGTTGCAGCTGCGGTCCAAATGACGCCAACGTCCACGTATCGTCTCATGCGCAAGAGTTTACACCTCTATCCATACAAAATTCAAACGCGGCAACCCCTCAGCGCCGCTACCATTGCTGCACGAGAGACATTCGCTAACGATATAGTGCACAGGATTGATGACGGCGATATGCATGTGGGCAGCATTTGGTTTACTGACGAAGCTTATTTTTACCTGGACGGCTTCATCAATAAACAGAACTGGCGCATATGGGGAACCGAAAAGCCCCATGTTGCAGTCCCATCGTCCCTGCATCCTCAAAAAGTACTGGTCTGGGCCGCCATGTCTTCCAAAGGAATCATTGGCCCATTTTTCAGATCCGAAACGATTACTGCATCACGCTATCTGGACATTCTTCGTGAATCTGTGGCGGTACAAACCGCCTTAGACGACACTGCGAACACCTCGTGGTTTATGCAAGATGGTGCCCGGGCACATCGCACGGCCGACGTCTTTAATTTCCTGAATGAATATTTCGATGATCGTGTGATTGCTTTGGGCTATCCGAAACATACAGGAGGCGGCGTGGATTGGCCTCCCTATTCGCCAGACATGAACCCCTGTCACTTCTTTCTGTGGGGACACTTGAAAGACCAGGTGTACCGCCAGAATCCAGAAACAATTGAACAGCTGAAGCAGTACATCTCATCTGCATGTGAAGCCATTCCGCCAGACACATTGTCAAAGGTTTCGGGTAATTTCATTCAGAGACTACGCCATATTATTGCTACGCATGGTGGATATGTGGAAAATATCGTACTATAGAGTTTCCCAGACCGCAGCGCCATCTGTTGTTGAAAATTGGAACTACTGTAATTTCGAAAGTTTGTCTGCCTGAAAATGTACTGTTGTCCCAAGCATATTGCAACAAACGGTGTATTTCTATCGCTGCTCGTTTAGTTTTTATTGCCGTTTCAAATATACCGGTCATTTTTGAAACACCCTGTATATACCTTCGTAAGAGTTTTATATCCACTTGAAACATCAGGAACTTCCTCAGTGGAAGCATCACGTTCTCTCGTTTATTGGCAATACCTTCTTAAGCTCCGTGTAGGGATGTTGAATTCTTTTGCAGTAGCGGCAACGTTCCTTTTATCGATAATGTGAACACGTATGGCAGTCTTCACGTGCTGACCAGGATGCTTCGCTTGTTGTATCTTTCTCTTGTAATTCTTCATGGCAAACCTTCGACGAAATGTATCAGAAAATAGTTAATAAAACGTCAGCAGATCCTATGTGTAAAAAATGCGACTGAAGGATATTCTGGCAAACACCATGTGCTCTATGCCAACATGCCCGTAAGCTAAGATGCCAACTTGTCCCAACAACGCTTTCAAGGCAAGATGGCTGCCTCACTGTTACAAAAAACAGTTCAGCACTTGAATACAATTCTTATTGATTCCTCTACCCATTGTAGCTGCTTAAAATGCCCAGACACATTCTAGAGCTTCACGGAAGAACGAAAACTTAGAGTGAAAAACAAACACTTACCTGTCTGAAAAACAAGAAACATCAACTCTTTCCTTTCTGGGATTTCTCATCAGCCTGAAATAACTATTGAAGGTGCAACGACGTTAGTGTATTTGACCATTGCAACACTAGCGCTCAGTCCTTACAGCGACAGAAAAAAGAAGCTGTGTGTCAGCTTACTCTTTATGTCAAGTAGCCCTGGTCTCCCCTACAGAAAAACACAAAACATAAATTTATGAGAAAACACAAAAAATGTGGAGAAATTTGAAAACTACTGTAAAAACTGTAGAAAAAATGTTATACACGGTAAAATCGTGATACGAAATTGTCACACATAATATCTGCATTTATAAATAGGAAATGTCGAAAATTTGTGTCATGAGCAATAGATTAAAGTGTCTGGAGAGCTCTTGGATATTTTACTAGGAAGCTACAAGTGTGTACCAAAGAAAGAACAGTTAGAATCATAAAACAATCTGCTCCCAGAATTACTGAGAGATCTGCGATAAAGGTTAAGAGCGCTCACAAACTCTTTGTAAAAGAATAAATGGAGTTCGTTATTTATACAGACGGAGGGCGAGACATGACATGACACATACACTAATTAATAAAAAAGCATTATACAGATGGATTAACCGGAATGTACGGCAGAGAGAGGCTGCAGGATTTTAATGTAACAACCATCTGTAAGTGAGGGATTGACGCAACAAGTGCCTTAACAGTGGAAAAGTCGTTGCATTCCAGAGAGACGTGGTGGCAAGACGCAGTTGTCATACTCTTATTAGTTCCGCGTGCGTGATGAAACAGTAATGTTATTTACTGGATTCTCAATGCTGTGGTGCACTCCCCAAATACAAGTGAGTTGCAAGTCATATGTATTTGTAATCATAAAATATTTCTAAGCAATATAAAGTAACATTATTCCATTAACGAAAAGCAATAGAGACGGATCACATATTGTAGTGAATTGAAAGATTCTTTTTGATATCACATAGCGTGCAAATAACCTATGGGATCGCCCCACGTTGGGCGCCAAAATGTATTGAAATGAGAATTCTTCTCTGCTCTCTGACTAATGAGATTGTCCTACGTTGGGAGCGAATAATTCATTGATATCAGTAATTAAATGAAATCAAACGCTAAGTGTTATGAGAGTAGGGTATTGATAAGCGAATGGAAGAGTCTGTTGAGATGTCTGTGGCCCGCGGCTGCGCGCCGAGGTCGCCATCTGCTGCCGTAAGCGGAGCAGCGTTATCACAGTGGCCGAAGGCGGATGTTGGCGATGGACGGAAGAGCCCCCATGTCCTCTTGCTTCCGCGTTGCCTCACTAACCCCCTTCTTCAGCCCTCCTTGATCTCCCAGCCAACGACTCATTGAAATTATCTTCCTCTCAGCGTTGTAACTGGTGGATTAAATTTGCAATGCCACCTGATGACTGATCGCCGTTTGGTGACCACGCCTCCCAGTGCAGGGTGGAAATTCTCTGTCTTGCATGGGCTGGTGTATGACTTGGGACTTGGCATCTTTCTCCCCGCTATCGACAACGAAAACTATACCATCACCCCAGCGCGACGTCTGAGCCACAGCCTACACTATCGTCGTTTGGGGTGACTGAGGCGCCTTTTGCTCTTTTGTGGTGACAATTATGGAGTCGAGGATTACGGGGCGTGCCAACAGTAGGAATCCTTTTGTAAAACCGGAGGAACCAGTGGACTTTTCGGCGTATAAGAGTAATTTTATAAGTGAGTGGTTAAAGCTTGTGTGTTGTACACAGTGCAATTTGGTTGGGCATTCTTCCCCTTGCGACGAGTCTGTAGCAGTTGTCTGATTTACGTGTAATCATTCTGGGCACCCAGCTAGACAGAGTAGCGAGTCCAGGTGGTTCATGATTAGCGAAAGAAGTAGACTGGTATCCATGGAGTGTCTTATCTGAGTTATTGTTTCTGGGTTTTAGTTTTGAATCATTAATTCTGTGTCGTGATAAAGAATAACAGTGAGGCAGTCGCGTAATCAGAGTCATTGGTTGTCGCCGAAGAGGAGGCTGGACAGTCATTGATGAATTAGGTTGCTCAATTAAGGATGAATAAATTGATTTTGAATAACGAACCAGCGGAGAAAACTGATGAGAGAGAGTTATTAAAGCTACAGACTCTAGGTGTGGACCTGGCTGTTGCTGAACTTATTTCTCCCTTTTCTGGTGGGGCGTCTGAGGATGTGTTAGCATTTGTGGAAGATCTTAGGTAATCGGCTGACATAGAGGGTTTGCCAGATAAGCATACATTACAGATCGCAAAGTTACGTCTAACAGAAGAAGCAAATTCTTTTCTACGGTGCAAAAAGCACTGCACAAGGCAGAGAATTTTCAGACACTCATACGGGATTAGGACAATGTTACCGGAAACAGAACAGTTCACAGTGAGTACATTTTCCAAGAAAAAAAAATGGTTCAAATGGCTCTGAGCACTATGGGACTCAACTGCTGTGGTCATAAGTCCCCTAGAACTTAGAACTACTTAAACCTAACTAACCTAAGGACAGCACACAACACCCAGCCATCACGAGGCAGAGAAAATCCCTGACCCCGCCGGGAATCGAACCCGGGAACCCGGGCGTGGGAAGCGAGAACGCTACCGCACGACCACGAGATGCGGGCACATTTTCCAAGAGATACAATGAGGCAGCAGAACGCGTGGTGGATATAAATGGGGAACTTAAAGTACATTCTTATGGGTTAGCACTTAGTGAGGAGGTAAGCGAAGTGCTGCTACAGGAAGCCAACCAACGTGTGCTTGAAGCTTCCCTAAAAGATTCAGCACCAGAGGGTGCACAATGGAGATCTACATATAGTGGTTGAAGTAGCTTTAGAGTATGAGGAGCCGGCCGCGGTGGTCTCGCGGTTCTAGGCGCGCAGTCCGGAACCGTGCGACTGCTACGGTCGCAGGTTCGAATCCTGCCTCGGGCATGGATGTGTGTGATGTCCTTAGGTTAGTTAGGTTTAAGTAGTTCTAAGTTCTAGGGGACTGATGACCACAGCAGTTGAGTCCCATAGTACTCAGAGCCATTTGAACCATTTTTTTTAGAGTACGAGGAAAATGTCACCAGGTGTGAAGCATCGAATGAATGTATTCATGCCCAATCACAAACGTTTTAATTGTGGACGTATAGGGTACGTGTAGAGGCAATGCTACTAGCTATGGAGAGGTAATGGGGATGGCGCGGTCTCCCAACGATATCATAGGGATAATTTGGGGGTAAGAAATAACTTTTAAACTTACGAGGGAACTCCAGAACTACCGAAAGGAGTTCACAGTAAAGATGAACACAACAAAAACTAATTCAGAGGCTGAATGTTCCATAGCAGATGTTATAGATGGTAGGGAAAATAAAGTTTTGTTGGATATAACGGAGAATGTGTCAGAGGTCTCAAGAGAGTTAGTGGATAGGAGGCGTTGGAAACCACCACATTACAAGTTGCGTCGAGTAGGGGATAGTCATATACGACCACTGGTGTTGGTAATGATAATTCTTACGTTTAAGACAAAACAAGTTTGGGCACTGTGTAGCAGTGGTGTCAGTGGAGTCTCATGTAACGCGACGGTTGCAGCGTGATGCAAGGTTTAGACTTCCTACATGAACACCATGCCACAGTTCACCATAGTCGACGTAAAGTGGATCTTACTAGGGACGCATGATCAAAGGGTTAGATTTTGAGCACCAACATCATGCCACAACTGACAATAGTCGACATGTAGTAGATCTTAGTGGGAACACACTCCAGCTAGGGGAAGATGTTCTCAATGTTGATCTACTGTACAGGAAAATCTTGTTAAACAGCGAAAAATGACAGTGAAGCTTAACTGAAATGATTGAGGGTAGAGTGGGACCGGAAAGTGGCTATTGGCGAATGTGGCCTGACTATAGTGATTTGTTGTGTATATGCAGCTTGTTGTTTGTACGCGTACAAGAAAAGGCAAGAGTCTATTAATACCTCCAATGTGGATAATTTTGGTGTCGACGAGGTTAAGTTGTTAAAGGGAACATTGTTGGCGACATTGGAGATTCCGTATGAGGAAGATTGCCACACAAAGGTTGTAAGCTGTAAGAGGGCACAGGATGCTAGCACGAATGCTTTTGATGAAGAACTGAACCATATAAATGAGACTGACATAGACAGAGGACATGTCCCTAGTCCAATAGGGAACGATGCACTGATGTATCAGAGACGGTACAGAATACCACGATCATTGTTAACAGTTTAGCGAGCCAGTGAGTGTGTTGGACCTTCCATCGAGCTACGGACACCCTTGAAGATGTCTCCCGCAGTCGGAGACGAAACGTTGGGAATCGACATAGAATTCATCAACCGACCACGGCATAACAGCCCGGATAATTATAATGGACATGATATTTCCGGCCGTGAAAGTCTACATTTTAGTATCAGTTTAGGAGAAATTTTCTAATCACCAATTGGCTGACGTGATAATAGAAAAGAGCAGTAGCCTTGGGGGCTACAATTTTAATTGCGCTCAATAGGTTACAGTACGCTTGTTCGCCCACTGCTTGAATACTGCTCAGAAGTGTGGGATCCGTACCAGATAGGGTTGCTAGAAGAGATAGAGAAGATCCAAAGGAGAGCAGCGCGCTTCGTTACAGGATCATTTAGTAATCGCGAAAGCGTTACGGAGATGATAGATAAACTCCAGTGGAAGACTCTGCAGGAGAGACGCTCAGTAGCTCGGTACGGGCTTTTGTTAAATTTTCGAGAACATACCTTCACCGACGAGTCCAGCAGTATATTGCTCCCTCCTACGTATATCTCACGAAGAGACCATGAGGATAAAATAAGAGAGATTAGAGCCCACACAGAAGCATACAGACAATCCTTCTTTCCTCGAACAATACGAGACTGGAATAGAAGGGAGAACCAATAGAGGTACTCAGGGTACCCACCGCCACACACCGTCAGGTGGCTTGCGGAGTATGGATGTAGATGTAGATGTAAGTCTACAGATGGCTCAATGAAGAGTTGCGATTACCACCGTTTGAACAGTAAGATTACGACAAATGCCTATGCCATTTAGAACATCACAAAAACGATAGACAATCTGAAGCAACGCCTGTACTTCCGGACAATGGAGAGGAAGACTGGATATCATCAATTAGAAGGTGCTCTAGAGGATAGGCGGAAACTGGCGTTTTCAGCGCTTTAGAGACAATATCAGTATTGAAGGATGCCTTTTGGGGGAAATTGTGCAGTAACATTCCATCATTTATAGGACGAGGTACTGGAAGCACTAAAACCGAGTCAGTGTCTGGTACGTCTTGACCTCATCGTCCTTTCAAGGAATATGCTGAAGCATAGGGAACGATTGAGGGATGTGTTTAAGAGGTTACGAGTTGCTCATTTGACGCTAAATACTGAGAAATGTCACTTTGCGCTGGAAGAAATCAACTACACTCCTGGAAATGGAAAAAAGAACACATTGACACCGGTGTGTCAGACCCACCATACTTGCTCCGGACACTGCGAGAGGGCTGTACAAGCAATGATCACACGCACGGCACAGCGGACACACCAGGAACCGCGGTGTTGACCGTCGAATGGCGCTAGCTGCGCAGCATTTGTGCACCGCCGCCGTCAGTGTCAGCCAGTTTGCCGTGGCATACGGAGCTCCATCGCAGTCTTTAACACTGGTAGCATGCCGCGACAGCGTGGACGTGAACCGTATGTGCAGTTGACGGACTTTGAGCGAGGGCGTATAGTGGGCATGCGGGAGGCCGGGTGGACGTACCGCCGAATTGCTCAACACGTGGGGCGTGAGGTCTCCACAGTACATCGATGTTGTCGCCAGTGGTCGGCGGAAGGTACACGTGCCCGTCGACCTGGGACCGGACCGGACCGCAGCGACGCACGGATGCACGCCAAGACCGTAGGATCCTACGCAGTGCCGTAGGGGACCGCACCGCCACTTCCCAGCAAATTAGGGACACTGTTGCTCCTGGGGTATCGGCGAGGACCATTCGCAACCGTCTCCATGAAGCTGGGCTACGGTCCCGCACACCGTTAGGCCGTCTTCCGCTCACGCCCCAACATCGTGCAGCCCGCCTCCAGTGGTGTCGCGACAGGCGTGAATGGAGGGACGAATGGAGACGTGTCGTCTTCAGCGATGAGAGTCGCTTCTGCCTTGGTGCCAATGATGGTCGTATGCGTGTTTGGCGCCGTGCAGGTGAGCGCCACAATCAGGAGTGCATACGACCGAGGCACTCAGAGCCAACACCCGGCATCATGGTGTGGGGAGCGATCTCCTACACTGGCCGTACACCACTGGTGATCGTCGAGGGGACACTGAATAGTGCACGGTACATCCAAACCGTCATCGAACCCATCGTTCTACCATTCCTAGACCGGCAAGGGAACTTGCTGTTCCAACAGGACAATGCACGTCCGCATGTATCCCGTGCCACCCAACGTGCTCTAGAAGGTGTAAGTCAACTACCCTGGCCAGCAAGATCTCCGGATCTGTCCCCCATTGAGCATGTTTGGGACTGGATGAAGCGTCGTCTCATTCGGTCTGCACGTCCAGCACGAACGCTGGTCCAACTGAGGCGCCAGGTGGAAATGGCATGGCAAGCCGTTCCACAGGACTACATCCAGCATCTCTACGATCGTCTCCATGGGAGAATAGCAGCCTGCATTGCTGCGAAAGGTGGATATACACTGTACTAGTGCCGACATTGTGCATGCTCTGTTGCCAGTGTCTATGTGCCTGTGGTTCTGTCAGTGTGATCATGTGATGTATCTGACCCCAGGAATGTGTCAATAAAGTTTCCCCTTCCTGGGACAATGAATTCACGGTGTTCTTATTTCAATTTCCAGGAGTGTATTTAGGCCAGGTGGTTAGTGAAGATTGGACTGATCCTAGGATACTGCAACCAGTTCAGAATATACCGGTACAACCAATGAGTTGCAATCTTTTCTAGGCCCTATAAATTATTATAGTAAGTTCTTTAAAGGATCAGCAGATACTGCATGCCAGCTTAAGCAGATGTTGAACAAAGTTGTATAGTGTGTGGTCGGAGGAATGTCAGGGAATGTTTGTCGAATTACAGACGGTGTTAACACCGAGTCCTATGCTGACGTTTCCGTACTTTCAGAAGGAGTTTATTTTGCCACGTAACGTGTTGAACCATGCTCTTTGGTGCACTTTGAGCCAGAAGGACGATAGTTGAGAACGTCCTATTGCCTTTGCGTCAAGACAAAATAATTATTCTGCAAGGGAGAGAGAAATGCTTGACATGGGCACGGTGTAACGTATTTACAGTTTTATCTGCTACGAAGGAAGTTCAAGGTAGTGACGGACCATGCTGCTGGTCACTAGGCTGAAAGACCCATTCAATAGACTGACGAGATGAGCATTAAAACTCAGTGAATTTGAGCCTGAAGGAATCCATAAAGCAGGGAAGGTGCACGGAGAAGTGGACAAGCTAAACAGAAAAAATAGCTGTAGTACAAACTCGAGATCGGGACCCTGTGGAATGTCCAACAGCACGGATTTCCACGAGGAGTACAGACAGTGTAGCAAGCCACAACCGTTCAGCATGCATGACGGTTTATTGCTTACAGAAACGAGATTAGGACCACAAGCAGTTGCGCCAGCAGAGAAGATGCAAGTTGTAGCACGTGAAATGCATGATCACGTCTTATCAGGCAATGGGGGATGAAGAGTGGCGAATGTGAGAGTGGAGGAAGGGTACTGATGGAAGAATGATTTAGATCCGGGCCTCAGAAATTGTGTGGAATGTGCACAGCGTACGGATTTGAAATGGAAGCAGGTACCACCGCAGATTTCCATAAGCAACAGAATCATTTAGTTTTTTTGGAGAGTCTCTGTTAGAAACTTTCAAGCGAACACCAGCAGCAATTGTTGTGTGCTGACTATAATAGACCATTGTCCTCGTTACATTCAGGTGGTGGCGATGCCAGATCAACAGGCAGACACATTCGCATAGAAGTTAGGTAACACGTGGGTATTGAAGTTTGGGATACAAGAGATAATAAACTGCTGGCCACCGTAAATGCAACACCAAGAAAGACAAGAGGTAGCTCAACAAAATTTATTTTGTAGATAACATGTTGACCAAGTATCAAATGATTACGTTTACAGAAGTCTGTGACATGTGGTTCCTGCCAGAATCAGTAGCCAGAGTAGCCGCCATTGTTGGAGATCACAGCTGCCACACGTCTCGGCATTGAGTCAAAGAGACGTTGGATGTGTTCCTGGGGTACAGCAGCCCAAGCAGCTTCCACACGTTGCCAAAGATCATCTGGTGTGGCAGCTGGGGATGTAATCTGGGTCACTCGTTGAGCAACCATGGACCACATGTTTTCTATCGGCGAAAGATCCGGAGAGCGAGCTGGCCAGGGAAGCAATTCAATCTGGTTATTGACGAAGAACCTTTGGACTATGCGTGCCACGTGTGGTCGCGCATTATCCTGTTGAAATATGGCTGTGGCCGAGCCCTGAAGGTAAGGAAGGACAACTGGCTCCAGCACCTCGGATATGTAGCGCCGGCTATTTAAAGTTCCGGCAATGCGTACTAGAGGCGTGCGAGAGTAATATCGAATACCGCCCCATACCATAATACCCGGTGCAAGACCAGTGTGGGGGTGCATAATGCAGCTGTCCAGCATCCTCTCTCCACGGTGTCTCCACACTCGAATCCGACCATCGTGGTGCTGCAGACAGAAGCGTGCCTCGACAGTAAAGACAACGTCATTCCATTCTGCCGTCCACATCCGTCTGTCATCACACCATTGGCGACGGAGACGTCTGTGGTTTTGCGTCAATGGTAGACGAAGCAATGGACGTCTTGCGGACAGACCACTCTGCTGTAAACGGCGTCGAATGGTACGTGCAGACACTGGATGATGCGTTACAGACGCAATGTGCTGTGCTATGGTTCGGGATGTCACTGAGCGATCCGTCACTGCCATGCGCACAATTTTCCTATCAGCACGTGCAGTGGTGCACCGAGGTGAATGCGATCGACCACGTCGGTCCGTCGTACCTTCCTGCATCCAACTGTCACATATCCGCATTACAGTTGTTTGGTTTCGCCCAACTCGACTAGCGATTTCTCTGTATGATAATCCACAATCTCGGTAAGCCACTATCCTTCCTCTGTCGAACTCGGATACTTGATCAAAAGATGTTCGCTGTTGTCTACGAGGCATAACTGATCGTCTTGTGAAACAACCACAAGGTAAACACACGTGCCGAACGTACACTCGTCGAAATCGCCAAGCCTTAAATGGCGCTATGAGGTGGCGCCACAGGCGCGCGTGATGTGCGTCTGTGCTGAAATTCTAATCAATTGCATATCTC
This sequence comes from Schistocerca nitens, assembly GCF_023898315.1. Lineage (NCBI taxonomy): Eukaryota > Metazoa > Arthropoda > Insecta > Orthoptera > Acrididae > Schistocerca > Schistocerca nitens. The sequence continues at coordinate 801,731,284 of NC_064616.1, read as the reverse complement.
ATCGCTGCAAACTCATGGTGTAATTTTCACTTCATTCGGATGCTTCCTTCAGGGTGTTGCATTTACGGTGGCCAGCAGTGTAATTAGAGACCAAGGGACGAACTTCAGGCCTAATGTAAGAGTTGTGTCAGTAAAAGCTAGACAATTGTAAAGTGCTTTGATTTTACGTGAATCTACACCATTCGGATTGGGGCATATATCTATCCATTGAACTGAGAGCGTGCAACTACCAAGTCCACAGCAGCTCAAGGTTGACACCGTTGAGGTGGTGAGGGGAAGATGATACCATCGTTAACAAGAACGGTGACGGGAGTGTGGAGAAAGGTCCAGCGAGCAAATGCTAGGGGAAGGAGCAGGAAAGGAGCAGGAAGGAGCAGAAAACGAGTGGGAAAGTTACGCCAGTATGCCGATTGGCTCATATATACCAAAAGAAAAAACGAGAAAGTTTGTAACACGGTGCCAGGGTCCATCACAAGTAACTGGAACAACATCACCAGTGAATGTAAAGCTGTAACTGCTGATAAGATCAACAAACGTGCATTTTTGGCGTTTGCGACCATTAAATGGTGTTTATAGTGAATGGCGTCGACATTGATTTAGATGAAGTGGTGTTAGAGTGTGTTTGATCATTAGTACGTTAAGAAACGCTGTGTAAAGGCAGTTGGCTTCTGACGGGAGGGGAGGATACCGGTAGCAAGCAAGCATACAGTGTTTAGGTGTTACACAGTGCACACTTATTTCCAGTTAGCAGCAGTAGGAAAATTTATGCACATGAGAGAAGAAGGGGTGTTACTATTGCAGAAGACGGGGATCGACAAGTGGTTCTGACTGAAGGTGCGCTACAGCAAAGTCAGTTTCGGTAGTCACCATACGCCTGACTCGTGAAATTGCGACTGGGTGGGAGCACATAAATCATCAAACTGTTCAGACGTAAAACAGAAGGACGTTCTTGCCAAAAAGAGATGACTAAGCCAGAACCATGTTTTCAGAGTGCGTTTTCCATTAGGTACATTCAATATACAGTGGTTGCTAGTTACTATGCACAAGTAAAATTCGTGGGGTAAGACGGCTAGAGTTGCGAGATAGTTCACTGTTAATCAAAGGGTTATGTGCGATATTACGCGACCTACATTGCAGTTACCAGCTAAAGTCAAAGCTTTACTGAACAGACTAACCCCTCGATATGTTGTTCAAACACAACCTCACCTTCTTCACGTACATCTGGAAATTAAGCCTGCATCTTTCACTAAATCGGATGATAGCAGCAACAGAGGGGTGTGTGGTGTCACCGCCAGACACCACACTTGCTAGGTGGTAGCCTTTAAATCGGCCGCGGTCTGTTAGTATACGTCGGACCCGCGTGTCGCCTCTATCAGTGATTGCAGACCGAGTGCCGCCACACGGCAAGTCTAGAGAGACTTCCTAGCACTCGCCCCAGTTGTACAGCCGACTTTGCTAGCGATGGTTCACTGACAAATTACGCTCTCATTTGCCGAGACGATAGTTAGCATAGCCTTCAGCTACGTCATTTGCTACGACCTAGCAAGGCGCCATTACCAGTTACTATTGATGCTGTAAAACATGTACCGTCAAGAGCGATGTTCACCAATTATGGATTAAAGTTAAGTATTCCAGAAGCTACGTACGTTTTTTACTAGTCTCATTTCCGTGACCTGTTCCAGACCTCACGACATCCTGCGTGAGCTAAAACGCGCGCCTTCGGCTTCTCCTCCAAACTCCGTGGGTTGGCTCTCTTGCCAATCCACAACAGGGTGGATCACTGTAGGGGTTGGGTCTTCTCCATGAAGTGGGGCAGTGTAATATCGCTACCCTGTCTATGAACAAAACCCTTTAGCAACAGTAATAAGAAGTAGTGAGGAGGACACCTTGAAATGCTGCGTTAGCAATTGCAGGCAGGCTTCCACATTGTGGCTACATGTGGTTCAGAATAACACATACATAAGGGATTTGTGAGATGATGCTCAGTGGGAAGCTGCTCAGCACGGCAGTAATGACCGTAGGGGGTGGGTCGACGTCACCACACTAAGGAAGTCTCTTGTCATGGGCGATATAACTAGGTGCCAAGTTTTAAGGAAATAAGTGTGCACGACAAGCGTATTAAATATATCTAAATTTTTGGAGAGGGGAGCAATTATCGTAGCCAGAGTCCATCAGCACCACCACAACGTCAGGGATATGTCCGACAGAGAGACGACTGGACATCTGTGGGTTACAGACTGTTCTGCGCCAGGCGCCATTGGCGCTATGGCCACAGTGGGACTTGATTCCACAACACTACTGACGTGCCATCCACGCCTGCTGCCGCCAATGCTGATTTTGTAGTGGGACTTGGTGCCTCAGTAACAGCTGCAGTCCCACTGCTGCCAGTGGGCAACGAGTCGAATCCCACAGACAGCCATCACCATGCGACACTGCAGTGACCCGTGAGGAGCTGAAGGGCAGCTATGGCACGAAGACACTGAGGAGAGTAGGACACTGCTGACGTGAACGACTGCGGCCTCCAGAGTCTGCCAGTGTACTACGAGCCTGCGATCAGCATCACACAGCGCCAACTCAGCATACAGGGTGGCGATTCAGCATCCAGGCGCCCGTACATCAGCGCCAGCCAGGGACAATCGAGGGAGGCTTGTTTGCCTCGCTGTGCTGCAACGTGTCATCTATTGGAGTTAAATAAAGTCACTCTTTGCTGTCCAGTGTTTCAACTGAGCGCTCCAGCCCATCACCACCACCACTCACGCCTCCGAGTGCACTTGGACTCGTCAATAGCTTTTTCGGACACTGGGGTGATGAGACCTGTCAGACACATCATTTTACTTTTCTAAACAGTTATTTGGCTTTTGAAACTTGTGAAATAATTGCAAATACCATTAACCACTCAGAAAGAAATATACCGCTGTATTCTTTAGGTTTAATTGCTTGATATATAATAATCTGGGAATGCTCTCTTGACTCCTATCTTAATCCAACTAATATGAAAATCGTATTGAACAACTGACGACAGAACGGTAGATTAATGAACGGAACATGGGAAGATGCTGGTGTGTTTCCCATTACTTGCACTTTGCCCGAGACATTCTCCTTCTGCAATTAATACGTTAGTTTCCACCAGTAACTTCAGTGTCAGCCTAAGAAGGGCAGAAACAATGGCAGTGACCCTCGTAATTATCTACTTCTAATAGAATCTAAATAAATTTGACACTCTTCTTCACAGGTCTAGGAACAAGCACTTCTGATGTTACTGAAGTAATAGTTTTCCGTTCGTATTTGGTAACGTTCGGATGGCCGAGTTCCACACCTGTGTCGCGAATCTCTTCCAGCAAAGCATCCCGTGTGCCCTGTGGACAAGGGAAACCTCATATAATGAATACAGCCTCTGACCTGAGCGGTCGCTTTACAAGCCTAGCAGGGGTTTCCAAACTTTTTTTTTATTTTTTATTTTTTTCCCCCCAGCGGTATGCACCGGCGACAAGACTTCAGTGGTGACACGCCTCTTGCAGACGCCACGGCACTGGTCCCAAGGAAACAACTCAGAAATTGACTATCGTTTGTGCCCCCAAACGATATACTAGCGCTGGTCCAGATCTGACAGCATGCTCATTAAGTTGGAAGTTACATACCCGGCAGACGTACTGATGTCAAAGATGTTTCTCAAATCCGTGGGAAGAGCTAAGACGCTTTTGAAACGTAATCAGAATGACAGAGGGAGAAACGAGCATTTGCTCATGTTTCATAGGCTAATGCCAAGACAAGAGCTCTCATTGGCTGTTGATGAGTGGTGTAGATCTCCCTGAGGTTCGTAAGATGGAAGGAAGAGTGTCATGTGGTAAATTTTCTCTCTTCCGTTAGGTCAACTGAAAGGGTACAGTACCGCCCGACATTGAAAATAGGTACAACATACTTCATTATTTTTGTCAGAACAACACATTTTTTTGTAAAATAACTCAGTTTCAATTAATACAGCGAAGCCGGATACCAGTGTGGGAAGGAATGACAATTTATTTATTTAATTGATCACATGTGCACTCCCACAAAGTAAATCCCTACATCCAGTTTGGTGAGATCTGTGAAATGAATGAATGTATGGTCGTCTGCTAACCGCAGATAGTGAATGTGAATATATCATCATCTTTGAGACGATCCTTTGGCCACCTTTGATGGGACCAAAGAGATGAAATTTACCTGAGCTTTGAGCGCCTGAAATGTGGCTGACCAATACGGTAGCAAGGTGCTCCCCCACTTCGACAGAGGTGTGAGAGGACCTAGAGAACGGCCATGTTTCGGCACTCTGCCGCTGGATCTTGTGCTGTTAAGACCTGTTTTAGTTGTGCTCCGTAATGACAAAAGAGTGGAGACATGGTATACATGTGGAATATTGGGTCAACAGAAACATCCGATCTCACGCGTCGGCTTTGACCCGTGACGTAAGGGTGTTGTGGTGTGTGACGTCATTACGGCGCGGAGTTTGGTTTGTGAGTGTGGCGTGTTTGTAGATGTTGCCTCGTTGACGTTACCTTAGTAGGAGTTTTGGGGCCTGTAATATATAGTTTACCTTTTTACTGTACTTTTTGTTTTAACGTCGTCTATGAGGCTTTTATCAGTTTGCCATTAGATTGTTCAATCTTTATGGTCTATATGTTTTGTCGCTACTCGTTATGTCTAATGAATCAATATTGTTTTTTTCTTTTTTTTTTATTTGTTTCTTTTTTTAATCTTTTGATTGACCTACACATTGATCTGTAGCGTAGCCCTGAATACGAGGTTAGGTTGGGAGTTTTTTTTTTGGCGGGGGGGGGGGGGGTGTCGGGGGGGGCGCAGCCCCCCCCTGCCTGGCCTTGAGTACCACTTGTTTATTATCATCTTTGTTTGCTATCAATGTTAGCAGATTGTTCTTGTGAAACCTTTGTGTGTGTTGTTTTTCTATGTGTTTTCGTCTTCGTGATACGTATGCAACGTTTCTATATCCGCCATATTGGAATTGTCGTTTCCGCTATATTTGTGACGTCATGGGTCAAAGCCGACAGGTTAGATCGGACGCTTCCGTATTTCCGGAATATTTAAGAGTAGTTTGAAATAATAATTTCTCTATTTCAGGAACTTTTGTGGGGAGAATTAAATGTCAGGCAGGTAATATTAATGGGATTGTAGTAATCTTTGGAAGTGACCAACGGTCACAATGAAACCACATGTAGCAGTAAGTTGAAATACTTCCGTGTGCTTAAGTTAACCTGAATTACTAGCGTGTGTACAATAAGTTGAAATAGTTAAGAAATAGTGTGTGTACCATAAGTTGAAATATTTAAGAAATGGCGTGTGCAGGACTTGAAATTAGAGACGAGTACTTCCACGTGGTGAGTACTGTGTGAGTCTCAAACTGTGTATGAGACAAAAGATAAAGAGAAGTACTCGTCCATGGTATCAGTTGAGGATACGCATGTGTGATGAATACGTTCTTAATATTACTTTGCGTGATATGATTCTGTGTGACGCTAGATTCAAACTCTGAGAGAGAATCAAGGTGAGCCGGCCGTCTATCCAGCAACGCCACTTGGCTTGCATGGCACAGGAAGACGTGCAAATATCTCCAGAGTTCATAGTAGGAAAGTAGAATTACAAAGTGGGGCAGTGTCGTGTGAAACTGGGATAAATACTAATTGAAGTGGGAAAGCTGAAAGTGATAATGTTGTGACTATTTAGTGTTTTGTATTTCATGTCGTAGTGTGGTGTATGTCATGTAATTTGGGTATGCGTGGTTTTCATGGGAGAGTAGCAAGGTAGTTTCAAAAGATTAGTGGGTTATGCTTGTTCCTTCTGTACTGCTCGGTCTGGAGGATAGTTTCGTGATGATGATTGTGAGAGTCGAAGTGTGAGAAATAATAAAAGATCCTACATCCTATCCAGAAAGTGCACGTAGCGTTAAATAATTACGAGACCATAATATAGAGATTCACCAATGTAAAGCCATGCCCACTGGGCGGAATTTCTCATGTGTTATTGTTGTAGGTTATAGAATTTGTGTGTTTAGGTTAGAGAATTTATCGGAATAAATAAGATAGTGAAAAGAAAAAGATTGGTGGACTTTTCCTTCGAATTGTATGTTGTCATAATGTCCCGAATTTATAATGTGTGCGCCATTCATATTCAGTGCGGTGGCCACATGTTGACAAAAGCCGTTAAATAAAAATAGAAAGAAAATGTGGTATTGCCAGTGCGTAGTGTACAGTCAGAGTTCTGTAAATTACTGATAGTCAGATGTGTGTTTCCGTTGCGTATTAATCATATAGGAGGATAACTTGTAACTTAATTGTGAGTACGAGAGTTCATGTCACTCGATAAATAAGTATGAATCCACTCGCTTGGCAGACCACTCATCTTGCAGGCCTGACTGCTTGATGCCACAGTATGAGCAAGGCATGTGGGTGCCTCTCATAATTTCGACCCTGCCAGGATATTTTGCTGTTAGGGTTTGCTGTTAAGATTTTTTTTATTTTTTGATGGAATATATTGTGATAGCACTAAGAAGCAAAATTTTTTCTGTTTGCAATTTCTTTCTGGATTGGTGAGGATCTTTTATTTTTTTTATGTAATTAATTGCTATATCACCCAAGGCTGGAAGATCGTTGTATATTTTTTTTTGCGTAATGTCCGTAGTAACTAGGTCGCAGTCGAAAAGTGTAGTCACCATGGAGAATAGCGATTCTGGGGTGAACGTAGCAGTGCAGCAGGAAGTAGGTGTCGACCATGGGCTAATGAGCGGGAACGGCAAACACTCGGAAGGGGCTGAATTGTTCAGTGGACCGCTGCTAGGTGATTCTTTGAGCGGCGGGCTTTGTTCACAATCGGGGGCTTTTCCCGACGACGCGGGCGAGTCGGGACTAGGTCAGGTATGCAGTGAAAGTGCAGCTACCCTTAGCGAAGATACGGTTTCTCAGGCTAACGAGGTGAGCGCACCGAAAGTAGCAAAAGACAGTGTGCTACTGCAGTTTTTACAGAGGATGGATAGAGATAATAAGGAAAGATTAGAAGCAATGAATAGAGATAATAAGGAGAGAGATAGGGAGAATAAGGAAAGATTTGAAGCAACTAAGGAAAGACTGGAGGCAATGGATAAGGGAAATAAAGAGGCAATGAGGAAGCTACACACAGTTATCGATGAGCGTCTGTCCGCAGTTAATAATCGGTTAGATGAGGGGGAGAAGAATCTGGGTGCAATGAAGCAAGTATGTGATGCCGTGAAAGAAAAAGCCAATAATTTGGAGGTACGAGTAAGTGCAATAGAGAGTGATATTACAGAACGTAGGGACGTGTTGCCGGATGAGCGAATCAAAGAGATAGTGGAGGACTTACTTGCAGATAAACAAGGGGCATTAGACAGCGTGGAAGCTCAAGTCACCCGGCAGGAAGTGGCGCTAAATAAACACAGAGATGAAGTTGCGGAGGTAGTGGTCAGAATGAATACGATTAGCGCAGATGTAGAAAAGATCAGTATGAGAGGCAAAACAGGCTCTGACAGTATGCAGCGAGAGGTTTATGCCGACCAGGAGGAGATACAATCACTATTACAGTTTATAGAGGCACAATTAGAAACAAATAGGAAACATAGGGAAGAACTTGCACAGTTGCAATTAGCGTGCAGAAGTGAAGGTGAAACACCACCAGGTAGACTGCAGAGGGAGAGTGAGATAAATTCAAAAAACGAAAATAGGCAGAAAGAGGAAGACGAACTCAGAGAGTTAGAAGAACGGTTGTGTCGGATAAAACAGGTGGCAAACCCAACTGGGTATAGTCCAAGGTCGGAAAACATAAATGCGGAAGAAGAATGTAGGAGGCACTTCGTGTCAGTACAAACGTACACTTGTTTTCCGGATCCTGATAATTACCAACATCCATGCCTGTGGCTGTCTCAATTTCAAGATTCATTACCTTCATCGTGGGGACCGCTCCTCAAAATGAAGTTTGTGTGTAACCATTTGAGGGACGAGGCTAGAGCGAAAATGCAGGAAGTTATTAAAGACTGTAGTAGCTACAAGATATTTTGTGACAAGTTTTTAAATGAATTCTGGTCGAAAAGTAAGCAGGACCAGGTTAAGCAAAGCATATTGATGATGCCAAATTGTAACGAAGGTGGTATAAGAGATCCAGTGTCGTGCTGTCAGGAAATGCTGAGACGAAACAGGTATTTGGATGTGCCATACGAAACTGGGGAGCTCATTAGGATCTGTATAACGACGTTGCCAATGAAATTGCGCAGAGATATAGCGGTAGCAGGTAGAGGCGTAGACGATTCTGCGTCATTTCAACACTTGTTACAAGGATTGGGTAATGAGAGCAATATCGTGAACGGAGACACGACCATAGGTCAGATAGTGTCGAGGATAGGAACGGCAGGAGCTATCAGAATGACAGGAGAGCATGGAATCCTGGCATTTCATTCTTGTCATAATGGATTGAAGGATAGGAGAAACTAATTCAACATATCAGCCCTTAGCATCTTGCCTTAAAACACATGCCGCTGGCACTGAAAATTGTCTATGTAACAGACATACTCTACTGATATGTAGGAATGCAAATACCATACTTCTGATCAGAGAATAAAACACCAGTAATGGCATCTGTTAGGCTGGTCTCTCAGAGCAAAATTTGCAAATTTTTATTTCGAACACTAAAGTAAAAGGACTGTTTCCTCAACAATACCAGTTGCTAAAAATGTTATGTAATAATGCCAATGAGTCCAGTTTAATTAGTGTGATTTGACTATTGCAGGTACTTAACACGTAATGTAAAAAGTAAACATTGTGATCTGTATGGAATAGGGTACGTTTATACTGCTGTTACAGGTAACATCAGTAATGTGATCGAAGTTTTTAGATTAGCTGCCATCTGATCGGTAGTATGTCATTGTCATAGTGACAGTTATAAGGTGTTGCGTATGGTTGTTCGGAATCTGTTGTTAGGGAAAGAGGCCACTAGCACCTAAGTTTCTAACACTTGGGCTGCCCGTTTCTCCCAGCTTGTATATTCTCTGCACACATTTAATTTTCATGTAGGCTTAGATTCCTAACTAGCAAATTCTTTACTGTGTATAGTGGACCATTCAGAGTGAGGCAGATTGTCCATGAAAATGCTGTACTGATTGAGACGATCAAGGGAAAACAATCTCGTGGGCTTCATCACATTTCTGCCGGCCGAAGTGGCCGTGCGGTTAAAGGCGCTGCAGTCTGGAACCGCAAGACCGCTACGGTCGCAGGTTCGAATCCTGCCTCGGGCATGGATGTTTGTGATGTCCTTAGGTTAGTTAGGTTTAACTAGTTCTAAGTTCTAGGGGACTAATAACCTCAGCAGTTGAGTCCCATAGTGCTCAGAGCCATTTGAACCAATTTGAACCATTTTTCATCACATTTCTAACATCAAATTATAGAAAAGTTAAGGATAGATCGAAAGTAGGCAAGTTATGGTAGATAGTCAGTGTATTTATTTGCGGTGTGTAACGTTGTGCAGGGTCAAATCGTCAGGCGGGATGTCAGGAAGTATGACGGAATAGACTGGTCGAATGAGCCATGAACAGGAGTCGACAGAGTGGTGTATGTACGTATTTTTTGTCATATGAATAAGGATCAAGCAGAAACGACGTGATGATTAATGAGTGGATAAAGATGGTAGATAGAGAAGCGACGTGATAAATAATAGTGGGGAAAGGTGATATTTAAGGAGAGAAGCGACGTGAAGCAGTGTGATTAATAAACAGAGATTCGACGTGATGAAACAGTGGTAAATAATGGTGAGTAGAATTAATAATGTGGAGATGTCTTAGATGTATGTTACAGAGAGGACTGTGTATGCTGCAATAGAGTTTGATGCCAATGGCGAAGGAAGACCAGGAAATGATGGAGTAATGGACGGACGGAGAGCCGAAATACGAATGAAGAGATGAGGACAACTGCACAATGTGAAAGGACATAAAGGGAGTATGAGATCCAGATGGTGAACGTTGTGGAATACTGATGTAAGATGTAATATAAGTGTAAATCTAATTCTTACCATAACATTTGATATATGAAAAAAATAATTTTTGTTGTTGTTGTTGAAGCCGGGTACCAGTATAACTAATAAATACGGTACCAAGAATGTGTACAGTTATTTTGCAGGATGAATAATTTGTGTATTTTTTGTTCTTAGATGAAATGTCGCAATTCTAAGTTGATAATTAGCGGGATGAATAATCGGTAAAGTGAATGCAGAGATAAGCCGATGGAGAGAGGTGCCAGAGTAAAGGGACGAATTCGGAGGCTGGAAAGCTATCTCCGAAACAGCTTCATGTGTTATGTGGTTGAGTATAAGGGAGCAAAGGTATGGTATGTTGTCGTGAGTGTGGTGGTGCTAAGGTTAGCTGACTTCTAGACCTATTCTGTTAGTGTATTAATGGGTTGAATGAGAAGGAAAATGTTATGTCTGGTGAGTGAGAGTCGTAGAGTAGTGTGATCAATGCGCACACTCCTGTAAAGGGGATGCTACCGATCCATAACTAAAACATTATTGTGTTTTATTGTTTGATTGGGATGAACCTCGATGTCAGGTCAGGATCTGACATGTGGATGGCACATATGTGTCCTAGAAATGTTGTTATATATAATAAAATGTAAAATGTATAAAGAGATACTAATTTCAGTCTGTCACAAGCACAAAGGTGCATTGTATGTTGTAGATTTAGAGTCATCAGTTTCTAAAATGTTTATTGTGTTAGGATGTTAAAGTAGTTTACTATTTAATAACATGTGGTAGGTAATTGTGAGCTGTGTAGATTATTTCTTATTTTTTTTGTTAGAACACTTTCAAGGGGTATTAATTTCAGTCTGTCACAAGCACAAAGGTTCACTGTATATTGTAGTTTTAGAATAAACAGTTTCTAATATTTTCACTGTGATAGGATGTTAGAGTAGCCTACTATTTGATATTGTAATTATGAGCTGTATAGATTGCTTATTATTATTATTTTTTTTTTACACCTTCATGTTTTGTATGAGGGACGACAGGTACAATCAATAGCACAAGCGTGGGCTGTATATAGAAAAGGGATAAATGTTGATGTGGTATGTGTAGAAAACTAGGGTGTATCCCGTTTTCTGTGAGGCACCTGTGTTAGAGAAGCGGAAAGCGCAGAGATCATTCGGTTCCATAGACTAGTGGGGAGAACTTACCGTGTCAGAGATTCTATCGCTTGAGCCTTGTCCCGCAGTTATGCAGGGTCAGCCATCGTTAATCGGATTTGGCATATTTATGTTTAACGGGTGGCTGGATGCTTTCCAGCTGTCTGTGTCGAGTGTAATCCATGGAATGGTGCAAAAGTGTTCAGATGTCTGCGAGCCATGTAACTGAGGCGGAACATGGGGACCAGCCCGGTATTCACCTAGCGGGATGTGGAAAACCGCCTAAAAACCACATCCAAGCTGCCCAGCACACCGGCCCTCGACGTTAATCAGCCGGGCGGATTCGATCCGAGGCCGGCGCGCCTACCCGACTCCAGGAAGCAGCGCGTTAGCGCTCTCGGCTACCCTTGTGGGGTTACCGTGTCAGAGATTAGTGGAGAATAATAGCTTTCTAGTTCTGAGATCGATGGAGAGCAGTTGACGTTCATTAGTGATCCAAGGCAGTAGCCACAATGGTGACTATTGTTCTGGCGTAACCACAAGCGCCGGAACGAAGATGAAGAACGGAAAGCCAGAGAAGGCGGTGAGGAAACGTCAGCCAATAGCCAGCCCGCTGACAAGGACCGAGCCGTGCCAGGAGCGCCCCCTGCAAGAAGTGAATATAAGAGGCGCTCCTGCCAGCCTCGGCCACTCGGGTCGCTTCGATATACAGACATTAGGGGACAATAGTAGACAGAATCCGCCGAGCAGTATTAGTGACGTGTGTCAACTTCCAGGAACATTACACATAGTCAAGGACTCTAAATTATATTGCATGTCGGCCCTCGTTTGCCACTACTACTTATAAATCTCCAGATTAAGTACTGTTAATCTGCTTATTTGAAATAAAACTACTAATGCTATTTGTTTGAATTGTTGTATTGCAGTCCGAGAACGCTGCATCCCTTAGACACCCTATTAGCAACGAGTGGATAAGATCCAACAAGTATTGTAGCTGTAATGTTAGGTTTCAGTTGAGGTTAGCATCGTGTGAGGCTTAGGCACCTTACGACCAAGTTAAAGTTGTTTCACTGCCGTATTCATGACTCTTAATTCTTAAATTTCAGTTATTTCGCAATAAGCACACAGTGTTTGTTACAGTTTGAATTACCATGACTTCCTCGTTAACTTGCCCGCAGCAAGTATTAATTCTGGTGCACGTCTAACCTGTCCGCAATACCATGGGTAACGCTATTATTTCTGCTACATCATTTAAAGTAGATTTGGTTGCGATCAATGGAAGTAACTCCTCTTTCACACATCTTTTACACAATTTGGTAGTTTGTTAATTCCATGTCAGTTGAATGTAATTTAACCAAAGCTATCGGCCGTACTTATATGTGAGAAACGTTGTTTCTTGGTACAAATCTTCTATTAAGTAACAGACAGCTTCCGATCAGCATACAGACCATAGGATATATAACTTTATTTTGTAATAATCGTTACTTCTCAGACTTCTGGCGATTCTTGTGTTTAATGATTAGTAGAAAACAGCAACAGCTTACTTATATCTTCCCCACATAGTAATAGATAGGTTTCAGTTGCATACTGTAGGCTTTTTCATTGTCGTGGAAGATTTTCACAGAGCTAAATGTAATTGAGATAACTAACCTAAAACAATCTTAATTGCATTAACACTCTAAAGCGAGCCAAGATACACGACAGGTGCCTTACACCAAAATACTCATAAAAAGTCAATGAATAATCTCATAAATTCTGTCTACCTGTAAATTTAGTCTGAACATTGATTTCTCAGGTCAAAAGATATTGCTCACCAGTCTATAACTAACTCCTTGAGACAAATTTGTGGCACACTGTTGTTTGCAACCAGAGTCCTTGTATACTACTACCTGTGTGTTAGACACCATCACAGAACGAGAGTATAGTATTTCCTGAATGAGTTCTCACTAGAGTTAGAGGCAGTTTGATTACGAAAAATTTGGAACACAGTAATATCTCGAATATGTAATTAGAGACATTTTAAAACCAAAAGTCGGCTACACTTGTTTTAAGAAGCAAAAGTATAAAATGTCTTCATTAATAGCAGGCAAGTTAAATTAGGGTTTCATTATCTCTGGCTGCCACGATTTCCTCGCGGGAAAGCTGCACGTTCTCTGTTGGAAGTTTCCAGTAATATATCGCGAATAGATCCTATTCTTGAGAAAGAACCACGGCCGTGCCGGCCGGGGTGACCGAGCGGTTCTAGGCGCTACAGTCTGGAACCGTTCGACCGCTACGGTCGCAGGTTCGAATCCTACCTCGGGCATGGATGTGTGTGATGTCTTTAGGTTAGTTAGGTTTAACTAGTTCTAAGTTCTAGGGGACTGATGACCTCAGAAGTTAAGTCCCATAGTGCTCAGAGCCATTTGAACCAACCAACCATGGCCGTGCGGAGTGGGCGCGCGGTTTGAGGCGTCATGACACGGACTGCGCGGCCCCTCTCGCCGGAGGATCGAGTCCTCCCTCGGGCATGGGTGTATGTGTTGTTCTTAGCATAAGTTAAAGGAACCGATGACCTATGCAGTTTGGTGCCTTAGGAATTCACACACATTTGAACATTTGGAAGAACCATGAAGATATCTGAAAGAGACTATGTTATCTCCTGTTCTATCCAGTGCGTCTGAAACTTGATTCACATCCGGACACATGGCTGGCTGCTCCATATGGTTCAATGGTTCACACGTGCGACATGCGTTCACCAAAATAGCTGTATGAGAACAAACTCGAAAAATGTACACTATGTGATCAAAGTATTCGGACACCACAAAAACATACATATTTCATATTAGGTGCATTGTGCTGCCACCTACTGCCAGGTACACCATATCAGTGACCCCAGTAGTCATTAGACATCGTGAGAGAGCAGAATTGGGTGCTCCGCGGAACTCACGGAGTTGGAACGTGGTCAGGTGACTTGGTGTCACTTGTGTCATTCGTCTGTACGCGAGATTTCCACACTCCTATACATCCCTACGTCCACGTTTCCGATGTGATAGTGAAGTGGAAACGTGAGGGAACACGTGCAGCACAAAAGCGTACAGGCCGACCTCGTCTGTTGACTGACAGAGACCGCCGACAGTTGAAGAGGGTCGTAACGTGTAATTTATCCAGACTATCGCACAGGAATTCCAGACTGCATCAGGATTCACTGCAAGTATTATGAAGCTTAAGCGGGAGGTGATAACACTTAGATTTCATGGTCGAGCGGCTGCTCATAAGTCATACATCACGCCGGTAATTGTCAAACGACGCCTCGCTTGCTGTAAGGAGCGTAAAGATTAGACGACTGAACAGTGGAAAAGCGCTGTGTGGAGAGAGGAATCACGGTACACACTGTGGCGATCCGTTGGCAGGGTGTGGGTACTGCGAATGCATGGTGAACGTCATCATCCAGTGTGTGTTGTGCCAACAGTAAATTCGGAGGCGGTGGTGCAATGGTGTGTTCTTGCTTTTCATGGAGAGGGCTTGCTGCCCTTGCTGTTTTGCTTGGCACTATCACAGCAGAGACCTACATTGATATTTAAGGCGCCTTCTTGCTTCCCACTGTTGCAGAGCGATTCGGGGATGGCGATTGCATCTTTCAACAGAATCGAGCACCTGTCCAAAGTGCACGGCCTGTGGCGGAGTGGTTACACGACATTAACATCATTGTAATGGACTGGCCTGCACAGAGTCCTGACCTGAATCCTACAGAACGCCTTTGGGATGTTTTGGAACGCCGACTTTGTGCCAGGCCTCACTGACCGACATCGATACCTCTCCTCAGTGCAGCACTCCATGAAGAATGGGCTGCCATTCCCCAAGAAACCTTCCAGCACCTGCGAGAGTGGAAGCTGTCATCAAGGCTAAGGAAGGGCCAGCACCATACTGAATTCCAGCATTACCGATGGAGGGCGCCACGAACTTGTAAGTCATTTTCAGCCAGGTGTCCGGGTACTTTTGATCACATAGTGTATTTGGAACATCACATTTGAAAATAAACACATGAGGCTGCAGTAGTTCATCTCGCCATCTTATGAAATGAACATTATTTCTTTGATCACCCGTGTGAGCCTGCACATCACCATTCAGTATGATGCTTCGCCAAATTAAAACCTACCGTCCAGTTTTCTTCTGCGATATTTCTGTGATTATGCTAGCTACGACTTTCCATCCAGACAAATGTATGACGAAAATGACTTTCGTTTGAACACTGTGGTGTTTGCACTCAATCTGTTCTCAAAGAACCTTAGCTAGTACATTCAGTATGCAGTTTCATACACTGCCACTAGGATGCAACACTGAAATATTATCCCTTCAAATGTGAGTAAGATTTAGCATTCTTAGCCTCCGGCCAGCAGGTTTTACCACCCATTGGTCAGTACTGTTGGTTCAACTTCGTAAGGCATTACACAGCTTAATGTGTTCATCCCATGACAGACCGTGCACTGCAGTTAGCCAGACGTATCTACCGCCATACGCCATACCCTACACCAGGAATGAACCCAGAACTTTCATCTCCCACACCCTAAACGACACCAATATTTTCCAGAACTGTAAACTGCTTGACCAATGCATGAAACCACAAACTCTGAAATCTTCTTGAGTCCTGAAGGGAGATGAATTTCCATTGTCCCCTCCTAGCTCTTTGCCCCATTTATCGACAAGTGGCGAACGGGACTTGGCCTGCTGGGGCATTTGTTCAGTACAGGTCGAATGTCAGTTTCTCAGTAACTGGAAGGTTTGGAGAAACTGATGGGGCAATACAACTGAGTGAGAGTTCATAAGGCTTTTCAGGACCTCACAGCAGAAAGATTCTCATTTGGGCATTAAGAGACACCAAAGTTCACAGCTACCACAGAAAGTGACAGCACCCAAAGAGGCAAACTCCTCCATTTTATACCGTCTAATTGCTTGAGGTAATGAATTTCCAACTCATCTGATTCCAAAAGCCAGACTAGAGTACAAGATCGTCTTCGAGTCGCATTGATCCACGTTGGACTTGAGCAGTGCCCTAAGCTCCAGTCATCAAACTGCACAAGGAACTCAGTGGCCAGCCAGGGACAAAAGTATTAATGGCTTTCTGCTTCTCTAGTCGAAGGCATAACACCCTCGTCAGTGGGAGCTGATTATAGTGCAACTACAATATAATTGGTGTATCCCTCCTACATTCAATAATACAGTATTAGAGAACTGACTATTCTGTACAGAGATATACAGGCAACAGTTATTTCCATGTTCATCATTACCTTGAAGAGTGTTGTTGTAGTCCTTGGTCCGAATGCTGGTTGATACAGCTCTCCACGCTACTCTATCCTGTGTAAGCGTCTTCATCTCTGCGTAACTACTGAAACTACATCTATTTGGACGTACTTACTGTTCTCAAGCCTTGGGTTCTCTCTACAGTTTTTATTCCCAACCATTCCGTCCAACTATACTGACTATTCCGTAATGTTCAAGACATATCCTCTCGACTGGTAGCCTCTTTTAGTCAGGTTGTGTCAGATTTCTTTTCTCCCCAGTTCCATTTAGTACCTCCTCATTAGTTACCCGACCTGATACCAGTACGAATAATCATTAGTCTGAATCGAATCCACTGTTCCGCTCCACACGTCATAATGAGGCAGCTTGTCTGTCGGTTTGAGGGCACACCGTGTTTTGGACAAGATGAATTCATATTTAAGGTTATGAAACGAAATGAAATAGGATCGCTGCTACTAAAAGTTAGCAGCGCTTGCAGGTGTGATGAGCGGGAAAAACGTTCACGGTTCTTAGTTGGCGGCTTATGTCCTGCAGTGTCACAAGCCTCATTAAATAGAAATGCATAAAGTTGCCTGAAGAGTTGCTGCATAAATTATGTTGACTGTGTGAAGGTAATAAGGACGGCAGAGGCAGAGGCGAAGGCGAAGGCGGCGGCAGACAGTTTACTGTGAACACGTCTCGAACTTAATTAACTTCTTAATTATCGCGCAGAAGACGTGGACGGCCGATGGGAAGCGGCTGTCACGCTCGCTGATTTATGGAGCCGTAACACCGGGTCCTCTCGCGGTTCTACTATTTGTCCACATGCGACCAAACGGCCTGGAGTGACAGCGGCTCGGAACAACAAAAGAGCAGTCGTTATGAAACCGCATAGGTATATCTCAAGAGCTCTTTACTTATACGTGATTTGTGAGGAGACTCGAAATTTGTGTTAAATTGGCTCCAGATGCCAGTAGACGACACAAGTTGCCTGACGGAATACCGTGAAACGATGTTACACACCGTCGCTTATTTAACGGCAGGACGTAGACAAAAGGAGGAAGAAAGATTAGAACTTAACGTTTCGTCGACTAGTAGGTCATTAACTATCAGGATCGTTTTGGAAAGGGTAGGTAAGGATAGCGGCCGAACCGTTACAAATGGCCCGTCCTGACAATTACCTTAAGATATACACACATCAAAAACAGTTTTGCATCACCCCGGTCCCTATAACTCCTGAAGATAGACGTTGACTGTGGATATTGTATCACAGACACAGTCCCTTTGACTGTACAGAGATATCACTAAACCAACTCAAAGATGTAAACAACCATGCATGAGCAGCGCCTATTACACAGAGAGGATCCGACAGCTGATCAGTTCCAGTCGTTCCAACGGGAAGGGGGTACACGGCTCGTCTTGTCTGTAGACGGTCAATACCACGGATCGATCGCGTCCGCATGGTTACTGTGTGCCAGGAAGGTCTCTCAACAAGGAAAGTGTCGAAGCGTCTCGGAGTGAACCAAAGCGATGTAGTTTAGACATGGAGGAGATACAGACAGACAGGAACTGTTGATGACATGCCTCGCTTTAGGCCGCCCACCGGCTACTACTGCAGTGGATGATCGCTACCTACGGATTATGGCTCGGAGGAACCCTGACACCAACGCTACCATGTTGAATAATGCTTTTCGTGCAGCCACAGGACGTCGTGTTACGACTCAAACTGTGCGCAATACTTTGCATGATGCGCAACATCATTCCCGACGTCCATGGCGAGGTCCATCTTTGCAGCCACAACACCATGCACCGCGGTACAGATGGGCCCAACAATATGTCAAATGGACCGCTCAGGATTGGCATCACTTTGTCTTCACCTGTGATTGTCGCATAAGCCTTCAACCAAGCAATCGTCGGAGACGTGTTTGGAGGCAACCCGGCCAGGCTGAATGCTTTAGACACACTGACCAGCGAATGCAGCTCCCTACTGTTTTGCAGTGGAATTATTTGGGGCCGACATACGCCGCTGGCCGTCATAGAAGGCCCCATAACGGCTGTACGATACGTGAATGCCATCCACCGACCGATAGTGCAACCATATCGGCAGCACACTGGCGAGGCATTCGTCTTCATGGACGACAATTTCGCGCCTGTGCACATCTTGTGAAAGACTTCCTTCAGGATAACATCGTTCGACTAGAGTGGCCAACATGTTCTCCAGACATGAACCATATCGAATTTGCCTGGGATAGGTTGAAAAGGGCTGTTTATGGACGACGTGTCCCACCAACCACTCTGAGGCATCTACGCCGAATCGCCATTGAGGAGTGGGACAATCTGGACCAACAGTGCCTTGATAAACTTGTGGATAGTAGGTCACGACGAATACAGGCATGCATCAGTACAAGAGGGCGTGCTACTAGGTATTAAAAGTACAGGTGTGTACAGCAATCTGGACCACCACCTGTGAAGGTCTCGCTGTATGGCGGTACAACATGCAATGTGTGGTTTTCATGAGTAATAAAAAGGACGGAAAGGATGTTTATGTTGATCTCTATTTCCGTTTTTTGTACAGGTTCCGGAACTCTCGGAACCGAGGTGATGCAAAACGTTTTTTATGTGTGTATGTTGGGAACACCTAATTGTGGATGAGCGGACCTGGATTTCAACTGCCATCCTTCCGAATGTTAGTCCTGTGTCTTCCCATGGCTCGGTCCCGCGAAGACAGGGCTAGGTCCTTCATCATCATATCCCAATCTGCGTTTGAGCTCCATCACTACCTCTTGTCGATGGCAAGTAAAACCCATATCTTCCTTCCTTCTATCCAAATGGTACTGTGTATATTTTCAGCAACACTTTTGCAACCGAAACGGTTACTTGTATTGCATATCAGCTCGTTATCCAGCGACTTTTGGTTACTAATTCACCCCAGTCTCTCTTTCCTCTTTCAGTCTCATATATCTTCATTTATAAAAAGCGAAATTTGTATGTATTTGTGTAAACAGGTGAATCATTTCACTGAACGCAAAGCAAAGTGGAACACGATCTGTTACACTTTAAGTTACTTCTACATTGAAGAGCCAAAGAAAATGGTACACCTGCTTAATATCGTGTAGGTCCCCCTCGAGCACGCAGACGTTCTCCAACACTGCGTGACATAGACTAGACTAATGTCTGAAGTAGTTCTTATGGGATCTGATACCATGAATCCTGCAGGGCGGTCTATTATATCCATAGAGTACGAGGGGGTGAAGATCTTCTCTAACAGCAAATTGCAAGGTATCCCAGATATGCTCAACAATGTTCTGATCTACGGAGTTTGGTGGCCAGCTGAAGTGTTAAAACTCAGAAGAGTGTTCCTAGAGCAACTCTGTAGCGGTTCTGGACGTGTGGGGTGTCGTATTGTCCTGCAGGAATTTGCCAAGTCCGTCGGAATGCACATTGGCATGTGTGGATGCAGATAATCAGACATGATGCTTATGGACGTGTCACCTGTCAGAGTCGTATCTAGACGTATCAGGGGTCCCATATCACTCCAACTGCACACGCCCCACGCCATTAGAGAGCCTCCACCGGCATCAAGTCCTCTGCTGACATGAAGGGTCCATGGTTTCGTGAGGTTGTCTCCATACTCGCACACGTCCATCCGCTCAATACAATTTGAAACGAGACTCATCTGACCAGGCAACATGTTTCTAGTCATCAACAGTCCAATGTTTTTGTTAACTGTCCCAGGCGAGGCGTAAAGCTTTGTATCGTGCGTTCATTAAAGGGTACACGAGTGGGCCTTCAGCTCCGAAAGCCCATGTCGATGATGTTTCGTTGAATGGTTCGCACGCTGACAATTGTTGATGGCCCAACACTGAACTCTGCAACAATTTGCGGAAGAGTTGCAGTTCTTTCACATTGAACAGTTCTCTTCAGTCATCGTTGGTCCCGTTCTTGCAGGATCTTTCTCCGGTCGCAGCGATGTCGGAGATTTGATGTTTCACCGGATTCCTGATATTCACTGTACACTCGTGAAATGGTCGTACGGGAAAATCCCCATTTCGTTGCTAACTCAGGGATGCTGTGTTCCAAAGCTCGTGCGCCGACTTTAACACTACGTTCAGACTCACTTCAGTCTTCAGATGTTCAGATGTGTGTGTAATCTTATGGGACTTAACTGCTAAGGTCATCAGTCCCTAAGCTTACACACTACTTAACCTAAATTATCCTAAGGACAAACACACACACCCATGCCCGAGGGAGGATTCGAACCTCCGCCGGGACAAGCCGCACACTTAAGTCTTGACAACCTGCAATTGTAGCTGCGGTAACCGCTCTAACAACCGCGCCAAACACTTGTTGTCTTATATAGGCGTTGCCCAGAATGTTTTACATAGTTCTGCAAGTTCTGTTCTGCTAACTAGTACTTTGTGTTCGAGAGTGTCACCAAGCCATCACCGTCCTCTGTTGCTAAAGTTACTAACGTAGGTCCATGCACCGAGCGGGGTGGCGCAGTGGCTAGCACACTGGACTCGCATTCGGGAGGACGACGGTTCAATCCCTCGTCCGGCCTCTGATTTAGGTTTTCTATGATTTCCCTAAAGGACGGCCGAAGTGGCCGAGCGGTTCTAGGCGCTACAGTCTGGAACCGCGCGACCACTGCGGTCGCAGGTTCGTATCCTGCCTCGGGCATGGATGTGTGTAATGTCCTTAGGTTAGTTAGGTTTAAGTAGTTCTAAGTTCTAGGGGACTGATGACCTCAGCAGTTAAATCCCATAGTGCTCAGAGCCATTTGAACCATCTGATTTCCCTAAATAGCTTGAGGCAAATGCCGGGATGGTTCCTTTGAAAGGGGTCGGCCGACTTCCTTCCACATTGTTTCCTAATCCTTCTGCCGAATCAACCAACCAACCAGGTCCATGTTGTGAGATTTCCCCGGAGGAAGCCAATTCTAAACTAGGTGGTGGAAGAAATATTCCCTGGTAACAGTTTGACTGAAAAGAGAAACAGAGGGCCTCTTGAAGTGAAGACAAGTGGCACTGTTGACCGTGATCCATTTGTCGGATAGGAACGTTAAGACCGGTGGCTCTATTGGTGCTATTCTAGAGGAGTTATACAACATAAACATGGCCCACACTATACAAACATCCGTTAGAGTCACATAGAATCAACAGATACATTTAAAAGGCAACTCCCACGCAGTTTGATTACAGGGACCATTGTGCACGGAGGAAGAGAATTCCTTCTCATTAGGCAACTGGAGCCACCCCTCGGCTCTTCGAGCCAACAATGCTTTTTCCTTCTTAGCATACTGTCTTTTTTTTTTTTTTTTTTTTTTTTTTTTGGTCATCAGTCTACTGACTGGTTTGATGCGGCCCGCCACGAATTCCTTTCCTGTGCTAACCTCTTCATCTCAGAGTAGCACTTGCAACCTACGTCCTCAATTATTTGCTTGACGTATTCCAATCTCTGTCTTCCTCTACAGTTTTTGCCCTCTACAGCTCCCTCTAGTACCATGGAAGTCATTCCCTCATGTCTTAGCAGATGTCCTATCATCCTGTCCCTTCTCCTTATCAGTGTTTTCCACGTATTCCTTTCCTCCGATTCTGCGTAGAACCTCCTCATTCCTTACCTTATCAGTCCACCTAATTTTCAACATTCGTCTATAGCACCACATCTCAAATGCTTCGATTCTCTCCTGTTCCAGTTTTCCCACAGTGCATGTTTCACTACCATACAATGCTGTACTCCAGACGTACATCCTCAGAAATTTCTTCCTCAAATTAAGGCCGGTATTTGATATTAGTAGACTTCTCTTGGCCAGAAATGCCTTTTCTTGCCATAGCGAGTCTGCTTTTGATGTCCTCCTTTCTCCGTCCGTCATTGGTTATTTTACTGCCTAGGTAGCAGAATTCCTTAACTTGATTGACTTCGTGACCATCAATCCTGATGTTAAGTTTCTCACTGTTCTCATTTCTACTACATCTCATTACCTTCGTGTACTGCCTAGTGGCCCCAAAGGCTATAAATGTGAGAATGTGCAACTCTTCAAGGCTTTCTTACCTGGAGGTATACGTGCTGTCCAGTCGTCGGTTTCTTCCATCTCCGCCATTTCCAGAAACTCCATTCTTTCTTTCTGTTGTCGTTATCATCGCGGTCCATCTCGTTGTCGTCCTAGTTTATATGGCCAGTCTCATTTTCGGTTTGTGTGACATCGTCTTTTCTCGTACTGCTCTTCCCATTCGGTCAGAATCTTGATCACTTCAGCATCTCGTTTTCTTAACGACATAAGTTTTCCTTTCGTATAAAGATAACAACTGATTTTATAGCCTTGTTGACCAAAGGGACCGTGTTTTACGATTTTCTTCTTACACAACTGTTGCCTTGATATATAATCTAAGAAAAAAAAGAAGAAAACCACGTACCAAGAAGGAATTATCCGAATGGTGTGAAAATCGGTAGTTGTGATTTACGTGTACAGACAAACAAATTATTACAGTTTCAGAAAAATTGGATGATTTATTCAAGAGAAAGAGCTTCACAAATTGAACCACTCAGTAACTTATTGGTCCATCTCTGGCCCTTATGCAGCCAACTGTCCAGTCTGGAATTGATTGATACAGTTGTTGAATGTCCTCCTGAGGGATATTGTGTTAAATTCTGTCCAATTGGCGCTTAAATCTTCAAAATCCTGAGATGTTTGGAAGCCCCTGCCTATAAAGCTCCAAACATTCTCAGGTGGGGAGGGACACGTCGACCTTGCTGGCCAAGGTACATCTACATCTACGTGATTACTCTGCTAGTCACAATAAACTGCCTGGCAGATTATTCAGTGAACCACCTTCAAGCTGTCTCTCTACCGTTCCACTCTCGAACGGCTCGTAGGAAAAACCAGCACCTAAATTTTTCTGTGCGAACCATGATTTCTCTTATTTTTTCTTGATGATCATTTCCCCCTATGTAGGAGGGTGCCAACAGAATGTTTTCTCAATCGGAGGAGAAAACTGTTGATTGAAATTTCGTGAGAAGATCCCGTCGCAACGGAAAACGCCTTTGTTTTAATGATTGCCACTCCAATTCACGTATCATGTCTGTGACACAATCTCCCCTACTTCGCGATAATACGAAACGAGCTGCCCTTCTTTGTACTTTTTCCATGCGATCCGTCAGTCCCATCTGATGCGGATCACACACTGCACAGCAGTACTCCAGAATAGGGCGGACAAGGGTGGAGTAAGCAGTCTCATTAGTAGACCTGTTGCACCTTCTAAGTGTTCTGCCTATGAATCGCAGTCTTTTGTTTGCTCTGCCCACAACATTATCTATGTGATCGTTCTAGGCATTACAGTCTGGAACCGCGCGACCGCTACGGTCGCAGGTTCGAATCCTGCCTCAGGCATGGGTGTGTGTGATGTCCTTAGGTTAGTTAGGTTTAAGCAGTTCTGAGTTCTAGGGGACTGATGACCTCAGAAGTTAAGTCCCATAGTGCTCAGAGCCATTTGAACAATTTTTTTGATCGTTCCAATTTAGCGTATTTGTAATTGTAATCCCTAAGCATTTAGTTGAATTTACAGCTTTCAGATTTGTGTGATATATCGAGTAATCGAAATTTAGAGGATTTCTTTTAGTACTCATGTGAATAACTTTACACTTTTCTTTATTCAGGGTCAATTGCAACTTTCCCCACCATACAGATATCTTATCTAAATCATTTTGCAATTCGTTTTGGTCATCTGATGACTTTACAAGACGGTATGTGACGGCATCATCGGGAAACAATCTAAGACGGCTACTGAGATCTTCTCCTATGTAGTTAATATAGATCAGGAGCAACAGAGGTCCTATAATACTTCCTTGGGGAATGCCGTATATTACTTCTGTTTTACTCGATGACTTTCCGTCTATTACTACGAACTGTGGCCTTTCTGACAGGAAATAACGAATCCAGTCGCACAACTGGGGCGATATTCCATTAGAACGCAGTTTGGTTTTGAAGACGCTTGTGTGGAACGGTGTCGAAACCTTCTGGAAATCTGAAAATATGGAATCAATTTGACATCCCCTGTCGATAACACTCATTAGTTCATGAGTATAAAGAGCTATTTGTGTTTCGCAAGGACGATATTTGCTGAATCCCTGCAATGTGTCAATAAATCGTTTTCTTCGAGGTACTTCGAAACGTTCGAATACAGTATATGTTCTAAAACCCTACTGCAAATCGACGTTAGTGATATGGGCCTGTAATTCAACGGATTGTTCCTACTTCCTTTTTTGAGGCCGCGCGGGGTAGCCGAGACAAGTAAGTGTACAGAATGAAATTCGAGAAGATTTTATGCCCTAGTATCGACATATTCCCAGTTTACTCTCGTTGCTAGCTACACGGTGAAACTGCGCTGCAACGTCACACATTCGTCCTTCGCCCACCAACGTTTACGTCTTTTTCATTTTCCATAGATACTTGTGTGAATATCAGTTTGTGACCAATTGCCACAACTCCTTCATCGCGCATGTATATTTGGTTTCACACTATTGCCTGATATTATGTTTTGTACGGTTGCAGAATTCTCTGTGGTTAAGAAGCCACAATCTGGTCCTTATCTTTCATGCTCCAAGAACTCCTGGTATGGTGCTCACACTTTACTCTGTTTTATACTTGTCTGGATATAGTGTCTGTTCTGTCGGACATGTTAGAAAGAACAGACACCATACCCATATAAGTGTATAGTTCTGGTAACACCGGTCATGACCTTCTTCTTCTGTGCGGATGCACACATATTCCCCGAACTCTTACGGGACTTGGTAAGAATGTCTTCCACGAGTAATGAGTGTGTTGGGGTGAGACACTACGAATGTAGTGTGTGAACATACAAGGTGAGAATGTGGGTCTCGTTGGAGGCGTGGGCGAGATAGTCCCTGTAGTCGCGCTATCCTCTGTGCTCTCGGTAGCTCAGATGGATGCCGGCACGGTAGCTCAGCGTGTTCGGTCAGAGGGCTAGACGCCCTTTGTAACAAAACAAAAAAAAAACTGAGTAAATAGATGAACGACGAACTTGAAGGGGTGTCATAGGATGTCCGCCCCGAACAAATGGAGCGAACAATAAAGAACAAAATGAGATTTAAAAAAAAATGAAAAAAATGGATATAGCGTCTGCCATCGAAGCAGGAGATCCCGGGTTCGAGTCCCGGTCGGGGCACACATTTTCACCTGTCCCCGTTGATATGTATCAACGCCCGTTAGCAGCTGAAGGTATTAATATAATTATAATTACTCTGTTTTGGTTGCATGGTTTGTTTCTATTTGCATATGGGATGCACATTAGCCCTCGCTTCTTTTTTATTTTTATTTATTTATTTATTTATTTATGTTTTTGCAGTCCTTCAGACGGCCTGATTTTCCAGAGTGGGACTGAAACGGTTTGTATATTATTTTCTGTGTCACAAACGATGCTCTGTTTCTTTTTGTTTTTCTCTAGTACGTGATGAACTGGCAGTATTCCTCTCGGATGTATTTTATATCTGACTTTTGTTTCTTCTAATAATATCTTCTTATTCTTAATTGTATTTCCATACAGTCTTCTTGATATATCAAGTCAGTTAGTTAAACTTCTCTTATCGTTTCTGGAATATTACATACTGTAACCAGTAGCCTTCATTTTCTTTGAGACTCGCATATCATTTCTTTATTTGCTTACATTTTGTGTCCGTTTTTACTTTCCCGTCTGTTATTGTTTCAGTTATAAGTGAACTTTTGCTGTCATCAATTTCTTAAATGTAATCGTTTCTTTCTATGGATTGGTTAGCTTCATCCAAAACGCATCTGCAGCCGTTGTGTCTTTAAATTTCATGAACGAAGTGCAACCGTGCTTCCCTTTGTGGTTTCTATCTGATTCTGCAGCAGCCGTTGCAGTGAGTGGTGCTGGTAAGTTCCCATTGGACCAAACTGCTGAGGTCATCGGCCTCTAGGCTTACACACTACTTAATTTAACTTAAACTAACTTACGCTAAGGACAACACGCACACCCATGGCCGACGGAGGACTCGAACCTACGACGGGGAAGCCGCGCGAACCGTGGCAAGGAGCCGAAGAACGCGCGGCTACCCCGTGTGGCTACAGTGAGTAGAGCAATGTCTGCCACACCAGCGGATGCAGCCAGCGAAATCTGGAACGCGGTAATAAATGTTGACGTGTACACCCCATCTCTTTATAAATTTGTTCAAATTATATTCAATTCAAACCCTAACTTTAATCAAATTTATCAGTTTGCATGCTCAATTCAACGACTCTTTTAATTTTCAAAATATCTCGTTGGTACGACAGCTTCTCTTTCTATAAACAGTGATGACAAGTCAGCTGACGTACTTCCCGACCTTTAGTCTGGTGAAGCCTGTTCGCAGAATTGACTGTTGTTGTTGTCGTCTTCACTCAGAAGAATGTTTTTTGATGCAGTTCTCCATGTTCCTCTGTCCTGTGCAAGCCTTTTAACTCTGAATAACTCTGCTACTTACATCCACCTGAATCTACTTACTGTATCCATCTCTTAATCTCCCCATACAATTTCTACCACCCACACTTCCCTCCGACACTAAACTGGTGATCTCTTGATGTCTCAGAATGTGTCATACCAACCGATCCCTTCTTCTAGTCAGGCTATGTCACAAATTTCTTGTTTCCCCAGTTCTATTCACTACCTCCTCAACAGCTACGTGATCCACCCGTCAAATCTTCAGCGTTCTTCTGTATCACCACGTTTTAAAAGCTTCTATTCTCTTGTTAACTAAACTGTTTATCGTCCATATTTCACTTCGACTCATGACTACAATCCACGCAAATACTTTCAAAAAAATACTACCTAAAACTTCAGTCTATATTCGATGTTAGCCGGACACTGTGGCCGAGCGGTTCTAGGCGCTTCAGTCCGGAACCACGCGGCTGCTACGGTCACAGGTTCGAATCCTGCCTCGTACATGGTTATGTGTGTTGTCCTTAGGTTAGTTAGGTTTACGCAGTTCTAAGTCTAGGGGACTGATGACCTCAGGTGTTAAGTCCCATAGTGCTTAGAACCATTTGAACAATTTATATTCGATGTTAACAAATTTCTCTTCTTCAGAGATGTTTTTCTCAACATTACAAGTATACCCTTTATATTCTCTCTACTTACGCCATCATCAGTTACTTTCCTGCACAAATAACAGAACTCATCTACTGCCTTAAGTGTCTTGTTTCCTTATCTAATTCCCTCAGCAACGCCTGATTTAATTCGACTACATTCCATTGTCCGTGTTTTGCTTTAGTTGATGTTCATCTTATATCCTCCTTTCAACACCCTGTCAATTCGGTTCAACTGCTCTTCCAAGTCCTTTGCTGTCTCTGACACTCTGCTCGGCCAAACTCAACTTTAATTCCTACTACAGATTCTTCTTTGGCTTCTTCTACTCCTTGCTCAAGGCACAGACTGAATAACTTCGGCGATACGCCACAACCGTGTCTCACTACCTTCTCAACCACTGCCTCCCTTTCATGTCTCTAATTGCCGTCTGCTTTTTGTACAAACTACAAATAACCTTGCGCTCCCTGTGCTAACTTCATAATTTAAGAGAGAGTATTCCAGGCAGCGTTATCAAAACCTTCCTCTTTTTATTTTTATTTATTTATTTATTGTTGCGTGGGACCAAATTAAGGAGAAGTCTCCATGGTCATGGAACGAGTGAATACATGAAATTATAACACGATAGTAGAAACAGATAAAATGAAATATAAGAAACAAATTCAGGCGACAAGTCGTAAGAAAATCACCAATGTAACACTGGAATTTGCTTAATTTTTAGCTCTTCCAGGAGCTCCTCGACAGAATAGAAGGAGTGAGTCATGAGGAAACTCTCCAGTTTAGACTTAAAAGAGTTTGGGCTACTGCTAAGATTTTTGAGTTCTTGTGGTAGCTTATTGAAAATGGATGCAGCAGAATACTGCACTCCTTTCTGCATAAGAGTCAAGGAAGTGCATTACACATGCAGATCTGATTTCAGCTTAGTATTAACTGAGTGAAAGTTGCTAACTCTTGGGAATAAGCTAATATTGCTAACAACAAACGACATTAAAGAAAATATATACTCTGAGCGCAATGTCAGAATTCCCAGACTATTTAATAGGGGTCGACAAGAGGTCATCGAACTTACACCACATATAGCTCGAACATCCCGTTTTTGAGCCAAAAATACCCTTTTTGAATCAGAAGAATTACCCAAAACATAATACCATACGACAAAAGCGTATGAAAATATGCGAAGTAGACTACTTTTCGTGTTGAACTGTCACTTATTTCAGATACTGTTCTAATTGTAAATAAAGCAGCCTTTAGTTTCTGAACAAGATCCTGAACATGGACTTTCCACGACAGCTTACTATCTATCCGAACGCCTAGGAACTTGAACTGTTCCGTCTCGCTTATAATATGCCCATTCTGTCTGATAAAATATCGTTTCTTGTTGAATTGTGAGTTATAAACTATAAAAACTGAGTCTTACTGTGATTTAGCATCAAATTATTTTCCACAAGCCACGAACTTATTTCATGAACTACATTACTTGATACTGTTTCAATATTACACACAAGATCCTTCACTACCAAGCTGGTGTCATCAGCAAACAGAAATATTTTTGAATCACCTGTAATACTAGAAGGCATATCATTTATATAAATAAGAAACAGCAGTGGGCCCAGCACCGACCCTTAGGGAACGCCCCACTTAACAGTGCCCCATTGGGACTGAACATCACTACCACTCTCAATATTGCGGAGAATTACCTTCTGCTTTCTGTTCTTGAGGTAAGAGGCGAACCAATTGTAAGCTACTCCCCTCACTCCATAATGGTCCAACTTCTGCAGTAATATTTTGTGGTCAACACAGTCAAAAAGCCTTCGTTAATCCGTCCAAAACCTCACAGAGAAAAGAGAATATAGCATTTTCAGTTGTTAAACCATTTCTAAAACCAAACTGTACATTCGACAGCAAATTATGTGAATTTAAATGCTCCAGTAACCTTGTATATACAACCTTCTCGATAACTTTAGCAAACACCGATGGCATAGAAATAGGTCTAAAATTGTCAACATTATCCCTGTCTCCCTTTTTATAAAGTGGCTTCACTACCAAGTACTTTAATCGGTCAGGAAACTGACAACTCCTAAAGGAAGAGTTACAGATATGGCTAAGTACTGGGCTAACATACATAGAACAATACTTCAGTATTCTGCTAGATAACCCGTCATATCCATGATAGTTCTGGGTCTTTAGTGATTTAATTATTAACTCAATCTCCCTCTTGTCAGTATCATGGAAGTGCATTTCAGGTAACAGTCTCGGAACACTTTTTTCTAAGAGCGCTATATGATTCCCTGTTGGGACTAGGTTTCTATATAGTTCACCTGCTATATTCAGAAAGTGATTATTAAATACTGTACATATATGCGACTTATCAGTAACATGGACGTTCCCACTACGCACTGATTCTATATCCTCGACCTGTCTCTGCAGACCAGCCACTTCCTTTACGACTGACCATATGGTTTTAATTTTATCCTGAGACTTAGCTATTCTATCTGCATACCACATACTTTTTGCCTTCCTAATAACATTTTTAAGCACCTTACAATACTGTTTGTAATGGGCTGCTGCATTTAGATTTTGACTGTTTCTAACAGTTTGATATAATTGCCACTTTGTTCTACAAGATATTCTTATCCCTCTAGTCAGCCACCCAGGCTGCCTGTTTGTGCTAGTACCCTGTTTTGAACGTTCTAACGGGAAGCAACTTTCAAAGAGGACGAGACAATTCTTGAGAAAGGCATTATATTTATCGTCGACTGTATCAGCACTATAAACATCTTGCCACTCTTGTTCCTTGATAAGGTTTACAAAGGTCTCTACAGCAACTGGATCAGCTTTCCTAAACAGATAACTATATTTAACATGTGTCGCAGCACAAAAATCTTTTAGCGTTAAAATCTGTGCATCATGATCTGAAAGGCCATTCACCTTTTTGCTAACAGAATTCCCTTCTAGTAATGAGGAATGAACAAAAATGTTGTCTATGGTTGTTCTACTGTTCCCTTGCACTCTCGCTGGAAAGAATACGGTTTGCATAAGATTATATGAATTAAGGAGGTCTACCAGCATCCTTTTACTTGCACAATCACTTATACAATTAATAGTGAAGTCATCACATATAACTAACTTTTTGTATATCCTATAAAGTGAACCAAGAAAATCCTCTAGCTTTAGCAAAAATGTTGTGAAATCGGAGTCTGGGGATTTATAAAGAACAATAGTTAGAAGTTTAGCTCCACTAAATTTAACCACACCTGCACAACTTTCAAACACCTTTTCAGTGCAGTACTTTGAAACATCAATTGACACAAATTGGATGCCGTTTTTCACATACATGGCTACTCCCCCACACCGCAAAGAGCTCCTAGAAAAGCTGCCAGCCAACCTGTATCCTGGTATAGGAAGCCTCTGAATTATCTCCTTATTTAAGAAGTGTTCAGATATACCAATAATTTCAGAGTCAATATCTATAAGTAGTTCACTAACTTTATCTCTAATACCTTGTATATTTTGATGAAATATACTAATTCCCTCATTACTCGGATACCTAAGCTTTGTCAAAAGCGGTTCCTTTGTTAGAGAGACTTCCCTTAAGCAGAAATACCTATCAGCTGACTTCAATCTAAAAAAGGTGCAGCTCTAACACCCACTAGTGCAGGAATTTTCCCTTGAGTGATCCCACCACCCCCACCTATGCTGTCACCTATAAGCTTTTCCAACCTCTCCTTCCCATACCTGTTGAGGTGCAGGCCATGTCTAGTGAAACCCGTCCTGCTGATAGACTCCACCAACACCACTGAAATGTGACCCATGCTTTCTCTCATCAGCGCACCCCCAAGTCTCATGTTATTACGCCTGACGGCTGTATTAAGATGAGGCCGATCGTGACGCTGAAACAGTTCCACGAAATGCACATGCGTGTTGCCAGTCTAAGTGGCTATGATTTCCTGGTAACCATCCCTATCAATACTATTACCAGCCCCACCCACAAACCCTACATCTACATCTACATCTACATTTATACTCCGCAAGCCACCCAACGGTGTGTGGCGGAGGGCACTTTACGTGCCACTGTCATTACCTCCCGTTCCTGTTCCAGTCGCGTATGGTTCGCGGGAAGAACGACTGTCTGAAAGCCTCCGTGCGCGCTCTAATCTCTCCAATTTTACATTCGTGATCTCCTCGGGAGGTGTAAGTAGGGGGAAGCAATATATTCGATACCTCATCCAGAAACGCACCCTCTCGAAACCTGGCGAGCAAGCTACACCGCGATGCAGAGCGCCTCTCTTGCAGAGTCTGCCACTTGAGTGTATTAAACATCTCCGTAACGCTATCACGGTTACCAAATAACCCTGTGACGAAACGCGCCGCTCTTCTTTGGATCTTCTCTATCTCCTCCGTCAACCCGATCTGGTACGGATCCCACACTTTTCAGCAATACTCAAGTATAGGTCGAACGAGTGTTTTGTAAGCCACCTTCTTTGTTGATGGACTACATTTTCTAAGCACTCACCCAATGAATCTCAACCTGGTACCCGCCTTACCAACACTTAATTTTATATGATCATTCCACTTCAAATCGTTCCGCACGCATACTCCCAGATATTTTACAGAAGTAACTGCTACCAGTGTTTGTTCCGCTATCATATAATCATACAATAAAGGATCCTTCTTTCTATGTATTCGCAATACATTACATTTGTCTATGTTAAGGGATAGTTGCCACTCCCTGCACCAAGTGCCTATCCGCTGCAGATCTTCCTGCATTTCGCTACAATTTTCTAACGCTGCAACTTCTCTGTATACTACAGCATCATCCGCGAAAAGCCGCATGGAACTTCCGACACTATCTACTAGGTCATTTATATATATTGTGAAAAGCAATGGTCCCATAACACTCCCCTGTGGCACGCCAGAGGTTATTTTAACGTCTGTAGATGTCTCTCCATTGATAACAACATGCTGTGTTCTGTTTGCTAAAAACTCTTCAATCCAGCCACACAGCTGGTCTGATATTCCGTAGGCTCTTACTTTGTTTATCAGGCGACAGTGCGGAACTGTATCGAACGCCTTCCGGAAGTCAAGAAAAATAGCATCTACCTGGGAGCCGGTATCTAATATTTTCTGGGTCTCGTGAACAAATAAAGCGAGTTGGGTCTCACACGATCGCTGTTTACGGAATCCATGTTGATTCCTACGTAGTAGATTCTGGGTTTCCAAAAACGACATGATACTCGAGCAAAAAATATGTTCTAAAATTCTACAACAGATCGACGTCAGAGATATAGGTCTATAGTTTTGCGCATCTGCTCGACGACCCTTCTTGAAGACTGGGACTACCTGTGCTCTTTTCCAATCATTTGGAACCCTCCGTTCCTCTAGAGACTTGCGGTACACGGCTGTTAGAAGGGGGGCAACTTCTTTCGCGTACTCTGTGTAGAGTCGAATTGGTATCCCGTCAGGTCCAGTGGACTTTCCTCTGTTGAGTGATTCCAGTTGCTTTTCTATTCCTTCGACACTTATTTCGATGTCAGCCATTTTTTCGTTTGTGTGAGGATTTAGAGAAGGAACTGCAGTGCGGTCTTCCTCTGTGAAACAGCTTTGGAAAAAGGTGTTTAGTATTTCAGCTTTACGCGTGTCATCCTCTGTTTCAATGCCATCATCATCCCGGAGTGTCTGGATATGCTGTTTCGAGCCACTTACTGATTTAACGTAAGACCAGAACTTCCTAGGATTTTCTGTCAAGTCGGTACATAGAATTCTACTTTCGAATTCACTGAACGCTTCACGCATAGCCCTCCTTACGCTAAGTTTGACATCGTTTAGCTTCTGTTTGTCTGAGAGGTTTTGGCTGCGTTTAAACTTGGAGTGAAGCTCTCTTTGCTTTCGCAGTAGTTTCCTAACTTTGTTGTTGTACCGCGGTGGGTTTTTCCCGTCCCTCACAGTTTTACTCGGCACGTACCTGTCTAAAACGCATTTTACGATTGCCTTGAACTTTTTCCATAAACACTCAACATTGTCAGTGTCGGAACAGAAATCTTCATTTTGATCTGTTAGGTAGTCTGAAATCTGCCTTCTATTACTATTGCTAAACAGATAAACCTTCCTCCCTTATTTTATATTCCTATTAACTTCCATATTCAGGGATGCTGAAACGGCCTTATGATCACTGATTCCCTGTTCTGCACATACAGAGTCGAAAAGTTCGGGTCTGTTTGTTATCAGTAGGTCCAAGATGTTATCTCCACGAGTCGGTTCTCTGTTTAATTGCTCGAGGTAATTTTCGGATAGTGCACTCAATATAATGTCACTCGATGCTCTGTCCCTACCACCCGTCCTAAACATCTGAGTGTCCCAGTCTATATCTGGTAAATTGAAATCTCCACCTAAGACTATAACATGCTGAGAAAATTTATGTGAAATGTATTCCAAATTTTCTCTCAGTTGTTCTGCCACTAATGCTGCTGAGTCGGGAGGTCGGTAAAAGGAGCCAATTATGAACCTAGCTCGGTTGTTGAGTGTAACCTCCACCCATAATAATTCACAGGAACTATCCACTTCTACTTCACTACAGGATAAACTACTACTAACAGCGACGAACACCCCACCACCGGTTGCATGCAATCTATCCTTTCTAAACACCGTCTGTACCTTTGTAAAAATTTCGGCAGAATTTATCTCTGGCTTCAGCCAGCTTTCTGTACCTATAACGATTTCAGCTTCGGTGCTTTCTATCAGCGCTTGAAGTTCCGGTACTTTACCAACGCAGCTTCGACAGTTGACAATTACAATGCCGATTGCTGCTTGGTCCCCGCATGTCCTGACTTTGCCCCGCACCCGTTGAGGCTGTTGCCCTTTCTGTACTTGCCCAAGGCCATCTAACCTAAAAAACCGCCCAGCCCACGCCACACAACCCCTGCTACCCGTGTAGCCGCTTGTTGCGTGTAATGGACTCCTGACCTATCCAGCGGAACCCGAAACCCCACCACCCTATGGCGCAAGTCGAGGAATCTGCAGCCCACACGGTCGCAGAACCGTCTCAGCCTCTGATTCAGACCCTCCACTCGGCTCTGTACCAAAGGTCCGCAGTCAGTCCTGTCGACGATGCTGCAGATGGTGAGCTCTGCTTTCATCCCGCTAGCGAGACTGGCAGTCTTCACCAAATCAGATAGCCGCCGGAAGCCAGAGAGGATTTCCTCCGATCCATAGCGACACACATCGTTGGTGCCGACATGAGCGACCACCTGCAGATGGGTGCACCCTGTACCCTTCATGGCATCCGGAAGGACCCTTTCCACATCTGGAATGACTCCTCCCGGTATGCACACGGAGTGCACATTGGTTTTCTTCCCCTCTCTTGCTGCCATTTCCCTAAGGGGCCCCATTACGCGCCTGACGTTGGAGCTCCCAACTACCAGTAAGCCCACCCTCTGCGACCGCCCGGATCTTGCAGACTGAGGGGCAACCTCTGGAACAGGACAAGCAGCCATGTCAGGCCGAAGATCAGTATCAGCCTGAGACAGAGCCTGAAACCGGTTCGTCAGACAAACGGGAGAGGCCTTCCGTTCAGCCCTCCGGAATGTCTTTCGCCCCCTGCCACACCTTGAGACGACCTCCCACTCTACCACAGGTGAGGGATCAGCCTCAATGCGGGCAGTATTCTGGGCAACCACAGTCGTAGTCCGATCGGTGGATGCGTGGGACGAGCTGGCCGTCCCCGACAAACCCCCATCCGGACCTCCACAGTGATGCCCATTGGCAACAGCCTCAAGCTGTGTGACCGAAGCCAACTCTGCCTGAAGCTGGGAGCGAAGGGATGCCAACTCAGCCTGCATCCGAACACAGCAGTTGCAGTCCCTATCCATGCTAAAAACTGTTGTGCAAAGAACTTCTGAACTAATCTACAGAGAGCGCAAACAAATCGACAAAATTTAAACGGTTATTAAAATACAAGATTGCCTAGTAAATGCAGTAATGCTGCTACTTGCGCACTGCTGACACACTGCTCGGCGGCGGAAGGAGACTACGCGAATTTACACTGTTCAGGTACTAAAACGCGATGCTACAACTCTCAAATACTATAATACGTCCGAAATTTATGAATTAAACAATGCAAGTACCAAAAACACGCAAAGAAATTAAGAATTAAACTATGTAACAAATGAAGTGAGCTAGGAGTATACGACTTGCTGCTGCAGCTGCTTATCCAACGGCGACAGGGAGCACACTGACTGTGACCAACCGACACTGGCCGTTCAAAACAAAAACAGAAGGCAAACGACTACGCGAATTTACACTATTCAAGTACTAAAACGCGATGCTACAACTCTCAAATACTATAATACGCCCGAAATTTATGAATTAAACAATGCAAGTACCAAAAACACGCAAAGAAATTAAGCATTAAACTATGTAACAAATGAGTGAGCTAGGAGTATACGACTTGCTGCTGCAGCTGCTTATCCAACGGCGGCAGGGAGCACTACCTGATCCTCTGTAGCAAAATCTCTACATAGCCTCCCTATGTTTACAGTTACCTGAGCCAATCCTGCATTGGGCTTCACAATGCTATCTATATGTACACACATTTGAGTACCACAATTGGTGGAGGAGTATGTCAGCACTACCAACAGAGAAGTCCATTTGGGTAGCGAGGTGTTTGATCACCTCGACTGAGTGTCCGCACGTTCCAACATCGCAGAACTCACAGCTTTGTGCTACTGCCCAGCAAGTGGGAGATTGGACTGGTTTGTGCCACCTTGTTCCGATGATGTCAGACGCCTCGCCCAACGACTCACCGTGCTTTTGTTCACTGCCACGTCTCCGTAGACATTCTCAAAGAACCTATGAATATCTACTATGCTCTGGTTTTCCGCAAAAAGAAACTCAGTGACAGCTATCTGCTTGGAACACACCTCCGTCACGGACGTCATTTTGAAGGCTACGTATCGTACTGCCACCTGTCGGAGGTTCATGACACTGTAGGAGCTGAAGTGGGAATATTCAACGATGTCCCACAACAAATTACGCACTTTTTCAACCGAAATTGGCCAAAAAAAGTGTCACATTACTTACTGAACGCCCCTCATACTCCTGATCATGATTTGTATCTAAACGTAAAGGAATTATGTGAACATAATCGGAGCGCATTTCATATCGGAATATGAAGCTGAAAAAAGGGAAGCTGTACTGTGTCTTCCCCATGACACAACTAATAGAAAAACATCGTGAATTCAATTTACCAACTTTTGTTGCCGTCATTGAGAACGAAAAGGCATTTGATAAAGTAAATCGAAACGAACTGCTGGAAATTTTAATAGCGGTTTATGTATGAATAACAAAATACAGATAACAATAATAGGCAGCAGACGTAATATGGTTGAAATAAATCAAGGAGTTAGACAAGGATGTCCCTTCTCATGTACTCTTTTTAGCATGTGTATCGACAATATAACCAGAACTTGGTTACAGACAAAAAAACATCTTAAAATTAACGATGTGGATGTTAGTACCCTACTTTTTGCTGACGACCAAGTAATTATTAGTCAGAATGACTTAACAGAAGCTGTCTTTGTGTAAAATAACCAGAGAATACAATCTGAATGGCTCCATCACAAAAGACAAAATCAATAGCTTTTTTAGGACCCCAGCCCATGCGAATTGAGATTGAAATTGAATTTCACAGCATAGAGCAGCATAATATCTTTAAATATTGAGCGTGGAGTATTACACACAGGGCAAACAATGAAATACAAAGTTGCTTAGACCTATTTAACTATTTCTGTGGAACTTTACGCAGAACATTGGGATATACTACTAAAGTTCTATATGTTTATGGCTACACCAGTACGGCTCTATTTATGTGAAAACTTCACTCTTAAGAAGAGAGATGAAAAGAAAATAGAAGCATATTAAGCCGGCCGGGGTGGCCAATCGGTTCTAGGCGCTTCAGTCTGGAACCGCGCGACCGCTACGGTCGCAAGTTCGAATCCTGCCTGGGGCATGGATGTGTGTGATGTCCTTAGGTTCAAATGGCTCTGAGCACTACGGGGCTTAACATCTGAGGTCATCAGTCCCCTAGAACTTAGAACTACTTAAACCTAACTAAGGACATAACACACATCCATGCCCGAGGCAGGATTCGAACCTGCGACCGTAGTAGTCACGCGGTTCCGGACTGAAGCGCC
The DNA here is from genome assembly GCF_023898315.1 of Schistocerca nitens. Classification (NCBI taxonomy): domain Eukaryota; kingdom Metazoa; phylum Arthropoda; class Insecta; order Orthoptera; family Acrididae; genus Schistocerca; species Schistocerca nitens. Next base: position 801,693,583 of record NC_064616.1, on the reverse strand, counting down.
TAGAACCGCTCGGCCACCGCGGCCGGCGATGTCCTTAGGTTAGTTAGGTTTAAGTAGTTCTAAGTTCCAGGGGACTGATGACCTGAGCTGTTAAGTCCATAGTGCTCAGAGCCATTTTTTTAAGCATATTAAAAATATTTCCTTAGATACGTGGCTCGATATAGGTACTTTAATGGACAACAAGAGAAATGCAGACATCCGAGCTGAGCTGAATATTCAAAACATAATTGACATAATCAAATGGTTCAAATGGCTCTGAGCACTATGGGACTTAACATCTGTGGTCATCAGTCCCCTAGAACTTAGAACTACTGAAACCTAACTAACCTAAGGACATAACACACATCCATGCCCTAGGCAGGATTCAAACCTGCGACCGGAGCAGTCGCGCGGTTCCGGACTGCGCGCCTAGAACCGCTAGACCACCGCGGCCGGCAATTGACATAATAAAGCAATATCAATTAAGATGGAAATAAGATATTAAACGTATGGCAGATGGAAGAATCACTAAAGCTATAAAACAATATAAACCAAGAGGCAAAAGATCTGTATGAAGACCAATGAAGAGATGACTTGACCAAATCTGAAGGAGACGCAACCGACCCCAAACGTCGAATCCTTGATGTAGATGTGTGTAGATAATTGGTGCTTCTAATAAGACAAAAAGGCTACTATGATCTTATTTTTAATTTTAATAACCAACAGCCTCAGTTGCATCGTTTACCTAGATTTTACCTAGGTTTCAGTCGGGATAACCCAAGCTTCTTCAGAATAACAGTAACTACCGTTTGTCCATAGTGAACATCGTCAAGTTAACACTACAAATCCATAAATTATCGTCAGACTGTAAAAACGTATCCGAAACTGCCTCGGCCCCACTTCGTGACCTCGATGCGGCAGCCACGAGTGCTGTACTCGAACTGACCGTAGCGTCATGGTTCAAATGGTTCTGAGCACGATGGGACTTAACATCTGTGGTCATCAGTCCCCTAGAACGTAGAACTACTTAAACCTAACTAACCTAAGGACACCACACACATCCATGCCCGAGGCAGGATTCGAACCTGCGACCGTAGCAGTCACGCGGTTCCGGACCGAGCGTAGCGTCATGAAGCCCGCCTATGCGGACACAATACCTTGCGCCTACGCATAAACTGTATGATGGCTACTTGTTGGGACAAGACACGAACTTAACTCCTGACCTTGAATTTACTAGTAAAGTGAAATAAAAGGTATAGCTGAGGAAAAGGGCGTATATATTATCCTGTGCAGGACGTACTTAGATCAACTGTCTTAACATGTATGGAGTATTCATTGGTCGTGATATGAGGAAGACATCATGTGCTTACAAGGTATGACCTGTCTAGGAAAATTTTGTGCTTAATCACGAAGTTTAATCACCTAAAAAGAACTTAGGAGTGGGAAGGATTATATAAAACCAACATCGTCATTGTTTTGACTAGGTCTAGAAATTTTTAAGACGTAATTGTTAAGCACTTGCTTAGCTATGGTTACAACGCACGAACATCCTATTGACTTAGCACACAAATGGTCATGACTGAACGTACGAACAAGTCTATATCTAATCTGTAACATCCGGCAATACGGGCCCGTATTGACGCTACGGTCAGTTCCAGTACAGCACTTGTGGCTGCCGCATCGCGGTCGCAAAGTGGGGCCGAGGCAGTTTCAGATAAGATTTTAGTCTGACGATAATTTATGGATTTTTAACTGACTAAACCAGAGGTCGTACAGAGTTTCAGGGAGAGCATACGGGAACAATTGACAGGAATGGGGGAAAGGAGTACAGTAGAAGAACAATGGGTAGTTCTGAGGGATGAAGTAGTGAAGGCAGCAGAGGATCAAGTAGGTAAAAAGACGAGGCCCCGGGAGTAGACAACATTCCATTAGAACTACTGACGGCCTTCGGAGAGCCAGTCCTGACAAAACTCTACCATCTGGTGAGCAAGATGTACGAGACAGGCGAAAGACCCTCAGACTTCAAGAAGAATATAATAATTCCAATCCCAAGGAAAGTAGGTGTTTACAGACGTGAAAATTACCGAACAATCAGTATAATAAGTCACGGCTGCAAAATACTAACGCGAATTCTTTACAGACGAATGGATAAACTGGTAGAAGCCGACCTCGGGGAAGATCAGTTTTGATTCCGTAGAAATATTGGAACACGTGAGGCAATATTGACCCTACGACTTATCTTAGAAGCTAGATTAAGGAAAGGCAAACCTACGTTTCTAGCATTTGTAGACTTAGAGAAAGCTTTTGACAATGTTGACTGGAATACTCTCTTTCAAATTCTAAAGGTGGCAGGGGTAAAATACAGGGAGCGAAAGGCTATTTACAATTTGTACAGAAACCAGATGGCAGTTATAAGAGTCGAGGGACACGAAAGGGAAGCAGTGGTTGGGAAGGGAGTGAGACAGGGTTATAGCCTCTCCCCGATGTTATTCAGTAAAGGGGAACAAAGGAAAAAAAGTAAAGGGAACAAAGGAAAAATTCGGAGTAGGTATTAAAATCCATGGAAAAGAAATAAAAACTTTGAGGTTCGCCGATGACATTGTAATTCTGTCAGAGACAGCAAAGGACTTGGAAGAGCAGCTGAACGGAATGGACAGTGTCTTTAAAGTTGTATATAAGATGAACATCATCAAAAGCAAAATGAAGATAATGGAATGTAGTCGAATTAGGTCGGGTGGTGCTGAGAGAATTAGATTAAGAAATGAGACACTTAAAGTAGTAAAGGAGTTTTGCTATTTGGGGAGCAAGATAACTGATGATGGTCGAAGTAGAGAGGATATAAAATGTAGACTAGCAATGACAAGGAAACAGTTTCTGAAGAAGAGAAATTTGTTAACATCGAGTATAGATTTAAGAGTGGAGAAGTCGTTTCTGAAAGTATTTGTGTGGAGTGTAGCCATGTATCGAAGTGAAACGTGGACGATAAATAGTTTGGACAAGAAGAGAATAGAAGCTTTCGAAATGTGGTGCTACAGAAGAATACTGAAGATTAGATGGGTAGATCACACAACTAATGAGGAGGTATTGAATAGAATTGGGGAGAAGAGGAGTCTGTGGCACAACTTGACAAGAAGAAGGGACCGGTTGGTAGGACATGTTCTGAGGGATCAGAGGATCACAAATTTAGCATTGGAGGGCAGCGTGGAGGGTAAAATTCGTAGAGGGAGACCAAGAGATGAATACACTAAGCACATTCAGAAGGATGTAGGTTGCAGTAAGTACAGGGAGATGAAGAAGCTTGCACAGGATATGGTAGCATGGAGAGCTGCATCAAACCAGTCTCAGGACTGAAGACCACAACAACAACAACAACAGTTTTAGCTTTACGATGTCCACTATGGACAAACGGTAGTTACTGTTATTCTGAAGAAGGTTGGGTTATCCCGACTGAAACCTAGGTAAATTCTAGGTAAACGGTGCAATTGAGGCTGTTGGTTATTAAAATTAAAATTAATATTTATATAGTTGCTGACAGAGCCGCGAAATGTTGAAAATATTTAACTATGATCTTTGGTTGATGTGAATAGACACAGAAGTTTGGAATAGTTCGTCTCAATAAGTTTTCAGTGTAAATCCAATTACGGGGTTGTAACATTTCAACGTATAGTTGGTACTTGCGGACACCTTAGGTAAGTCCCGCGGACTCTAGAGGGCGTGAGGACGCTGGGAAAAGAACCTCTGATCCAACAGAAACTTAAATGATAAATTTGGTCGCCCTCAGGACCTGTCCACATCGGCTGACAGTGTACTACGACGGTGTCGACCGGCCACTGAACAGCAGAGAGGAGCGCCGTAGCGGAGAGCTGCCAGCAGTCGCAGACACAGACGCGAGTAATCAGCCACCCCCCTTTCCACGTCAATTGATCCATCAGGCGCGCTGGCCCCTCGGCAGTCAGCGGCGGCGGAATTTTCACCAGCCTTCCGCCTCTCAGCCACCGCCCCCCGCCTGTGATCTATCTGCTTCACTTCTCTTCGCCTAATCGCCCTAATTGCTCCTTCAACAGCCTGGGAGGCATCTCACCTGTTTTGTCACTGTCCAGGCACGCAGTAATCGAGAGCCGAAACAAAACTCTGACGGACGTATATCTTCTACACTTCAGTTCATTGCTCGTATGCTGTCAGTTGTAGCAACGAATTACTGTAACTAGTTACTGTTATTGTGTTTTTCATGACGAGATTCAGAGGATTAAACTTGCTTCATCAGGAAGATTTATGGCAATTAAGATGGCATGGATGTATCGTATTTTTGACTGTTGGATGACCTGTGGTGCTGTCAGAGAGAAAAAGCTATTTCAGTAAAAAGGTAGGTCGATGTTTTTGTAGCGCAAGAAAACAATAGGCGAGAGTGTTATGCCACGGAACAATTTTCAAATTTTCGCATATAGCTAGCACTGCAAGAGACGATTTCTTATTCTATTTTGAAACGACAGCATTCACTTTGCGTGCTGCATTCTCTTTCTGAAATTACAAAAATTATTCCGGAAAAAATAAAGTTTCGGCAAATGTGAGAAACTGTTCCAAAAAATGGCTCTGAGCACTATGGGACTTAACATCTGTGGTCATCAGTCCCCTAGAACTTAGAACTACTTAAACCTAACTAACCTAAGGACATCACACACATCCATGCCCGAGGCGGGATTCGAACTTGCGACCGCAGCAGTCACGCGGTTCCAGACTGAAGCGCCTAGAACCGCACGGCCACACCGGCCGGCAACTGTTCCAAGGTACAGCATTGTCATGCACATAGAAACAAGTATTTCAATCAAAATTAAATGTGTTGCAATAGAGAAAATCTTTTAAATACTGTATATAACAGTACAGGGTGGTCCAAAAGTCCGGAAACACCCTCATAAAATTCAAATGAAGTAGCAAACAAGAAAACAGAGTCCCTACACACGAGGAACGGAAAGGGGGAAACTTTATAGGCTATGCCACCGACATGGCGGCCATCTTGAAAGCCGCCATCTTGGATTCAACTCCAAAATTTCAAATGGGAAAGTGGTCATGTGACATATCAAACAGATAGCGAATTTCACCAGAAAAACAATGCCGTTGTCATTTTAAACATAGCTTTATTCATTCTCGGGTTATAGCCAGATACATGTGGCAGCGGTGGGACGCTCGGCAGCATGTGTGTTATGTGCCGAAGAGACATTACGCCGATGTTACACAGTCCCGAGAGACCACCAACAGTCATAGGAATGGCTCGATATGTTGTCCATTATGTTGGATTGTTAACCCAGTCCTGATGAACTTTGACCAACACATCTGGCTGAATTTGACCACACGCATCAACAATGCGCTGCTTTAGATGATGCAAATCCAGTATTTGCACAGAATAAACCAGTGCTTTGACATGACCCCAAAGATAAAAATCCAAAGGAGTCAAATCTGATCACAGCACCCCTACGACCAATCCACTTTTGAGGGAACTGCACATCCAGGTATGCTCGCACATTGTGCCCATAATATGGTGGGGCTCCATCATGCTGGAAGGATTCCGGAAATGTCCCACCTCCGTTAACAACGAGGGAAACACTTCTTCATCCAATAACCTCAGATAACCGTTGGCTACTAACGTACCATCAATAAAAAAGGTCCAACGACTTTGGTTCCCCACACACCACACCAAAGCATCACTTTTTGTGAGTCGACAGTTTTGGAAGCATCAATCCAGTGCGGATTTCTGTCGGACCAGTATCTGTGATTCTGCTTGTTCACTTCACCAGATGAAGAAATTGGCTTCATCACTGAACAGCACCTGATAGGGGAAACGTGTGTTTATCTGCAGCTGCTGTGTCACCCATTCTGCGAACTGTGCCCGACGGTCTGCGTCAGCCTCGTTCAGGTGTTGGAGAAGCTGAATTTTGTACGGGTGCAATTTGTGCTGCGGTAAAATTCGCAGTATGGAGGTACGGCTAACCCCACATTTTTATGACAGGCGACGAGTACTCCGTTGCGGACTCTTGCTAAATGATGCCAACACGCTCACTGTTATTGCTTCACCGGTCACGGATTTTGGTCTTCCTGCCTTAGGTTTATCTGCGACAGATCCTGTTGCTCGGAATTTGGCCAAAAGCTTGGCAACTGCGCTGTGAGTGATGGGCTGTCTGGTTGGGTGACGACTGTTGAAATCCTCAGCAATGTCCCGTGTGCTTCTTTCTCCTGATATCAGGATGATTTCAATGCGTTCTTCATTGGCTAAGGACATTTTGTAACCTGTAAATAAGGAATCAATGAGTAACACGTTAGCATGAGTAAATGATACCTAACAGTTAAACACATGTGACATATCAGGCATGGGATAGTCACTTTGCACCGTTTCAGACTCCATTTTATGACTTTTCAGTACGTAATACTCACGCTGCCGAGCGTCCCACTGCTGCCGAAAATAATTGGCTATAACACGAGAATGAATAAAGCTATGTTTAAAATAACAACGGCATTGTTCTTCTGGTGAAATTCTCTATTTGTTTGATATGTCACATGACCACATTCCAATTTGAAATTTTGGAGTTGAATCTAAGATGGCCGCTTTCAAGATGGCCGCCATGTTGGTGGCATAGCCTATAAAGTTTCCCCCTTCCCGTTCCTCGTGTGTATGGACTCTGTTTCCTTGTTTGCTACTCCATTTGAATTTTATGAGTGTGTTTCCGGACTTTTGGACCACCCTGTATATGTGGTACATTATTACTCTACTACACACTAATAATCAGTAAGAGAAAGCACATTAAGAAGTACTATCATAAACCACTTACAAATTAATAAATTTTGAAATAAAAGCTATTGGTAACCGACACAGATATTCATTTCCAAGACGAGGAAATTTGTTAATACATTAAAGAAAGCCGGACGCGGGGGCCGTGCGGTTCTAGGCGCTTCAGTCCGGAACCGCGGGACTGCTATGGTCGCAGGTTCGAATCCTGCCTCGGGCATCGATGTGTGTGATGTCCTTAGGTTAGTTAGGTTTAAGTACTTCTAAGTTCTAGGGGACTGATGACCTAAGATGTTAAGTCCCATAGTGCTCAGAGCCATTTGAACCATTAAAGAAACTCAGTTCTTTTTCAAACATCACGTGTTTCATGCATGGTAGATGATGTTGCATTACCAACGAAGTATGGCTTAATCGTCCACACATTGTGTAACTAGTTACTCACGGTAAAACTCTGTAACAGAAGAATTAACATACCTCAAATACCTTTAATATATCATACAGTAGTGAAATATTATGTACTCATATTGGCTCTGAGCACTATGGGACTCAACTGCTGAGGTCATTAGTCCCCTAGAACTTAGAACTAGTTAAACCTAACTAACCTAAGGACATCACAAACATCCATGCCCGAGGCAGGATTCGAACCTGCGACCGGAGCGGTCTTGCGGTTCCAGACTGCAGCGCCTTTAACCGCACGGCCACTTCGGCCGGCTTAAGTACTCATATTGTCGCAGAAGAAGCTGAGTAGCACAGTCACCGTGGTGTAGTGGTTATGATATTAGACTGTTACAGCTCAGGTGTGTTTTGAACTCACGACCCTCCTTGCAACAGTCTAGTATAATAACCACTACACCACGGTGACTGTGCTACTCAGCTTCGTCTGACTGAGGGCCGTTCTTAAGTGTCTCCAACAAGGCGGACTGAAACTTAATCCAAGAAAGTGGCCGGCCGGAGTGGCCGAGCGGTTCTCGGCGCTACAGTCTGGAACCGGGCGACCGCTACGGTCGCAGGTTCTAATCCTGCCTCGGGCATGGATGTGTGTGATGTTCTTAGGTTAGTTAGGTTTAAGTAGTTCTAAGTTATAGGTGACTGGTGACCTCAGAAGTTAAGTCGCATAGTGCTCAGAGCCATTTGAACCATTTGAACCAAGAAAGTGTCTCTTTGGAGCAAAAGAAATCAAAATATTTGGACACCTTGTGTCAAACGAAGGTGTGTGGCCAGACCCAGAAAAGGTGAGATCTATAAAGGAATTTCCTATTCCTAAAAGTAGTAGAGATGTGAGAAGCTTCCTCGGATTATGTTCTTATAACCGTCGTTTTACTAACGACTTTTGTATCAAAGCCAGGCCACTCTTAGAGTTGTTAAAAGCCGATGTTAAATTTATCTTGGGTGGTGCTCAACAAGATTCTTTTGATGTGCTGCGAAAAGCTGTGACGACTGACCCTATACTTGGTCTGTATGATGACAGATCACCTACAGAACTACACACAGATGCCAGTGGGTATGGGATCGGGGCTGTTCTGGTGCAAATTTGGGATGGAAAAGAGAAGGCTATAGCCTATGCTTCTAAGAAACTTCCAAAAACCGAGAATAACTACTCAACTAAAGAAAGAGAATGACTTGCTGTGATCTGGGCCATGTGCAAATTTCGACAGTATCTCTATGGAAGGCCATTCACAGTTGTTACAGACCATCATTCACTTTGTTGGTTGACAGGTCTTAAGGATCCAATAGGACGACTCACCAGATGGACACTACTTCTTCAAGAGTATGACATTACCATAGTGTACACAAGTGGAAGAAAATACCAAGATGCCGACTGTCTATCAAGAAACCCTGTGCAAGACCATCAAGACTTTGATGAAGATAGTGACTGTCTCGCTGCACTCCAAGATCTCCCTGCTGAGCAGAAGAAGGACACCAAGATATCTCAAATTATGCTTGCCTTAAATCGGTCACAGGATGTGAAAGGACAATTTAAGGGAGTTAATGATTACTTTGCAAGAAAAACTTTAATCCGTTTGCAAAGCAGTGGCTACCAGTGATTCCTAAACACATGCACTTAGATTTTCTACAGAACATTCCAGTACAATGATCCTTGGCATCTGTGGATATACCTACAATGTACTTGAACCGAACATAGAAATTAAAATTTCACCGTTTAGGTGAGTTTTGTACTCACGGCCCTCTATGCAACACTCTAGTATCATAACCACTACACCACGGTGGGTGTGCCATTCAGCTTCTTCTGCGACATTATTTACAAGTGCTGCACACTACACAAGCTCCTGTCTTACAACAGAAACAGTAGAAAATATGGCGGTTCCTTGTGTGCGTTCCTTAATGCGATTCTAAAATCAGTCCCTATGTGGGGAAGCAAGCGCTGTATCTGTATGACTACGTTGACGAGTGAGAGGTTTCCCCCATCACTCGGCCGAGATCAAGCCAGCAGCACTTGACACATACCCGTGCAGAGCAAATAGATAGCTGTACAATAATCTACAGTGAAATTAAATGTTTATGTAATGTTACAAGACGTCGCCAGATTATGTAAAATAATGCCTATGTTAAATATTTTGAGTCTGAGCATGATCCACTAATTAATTTCTTAAAAAACTTCTGTTTTACTAAATTTCAAAACTGTGTAATATTACAGTCACAATGTTATAGTTCGGGATTTAGGTTCAGTTTATCATAAAAACTTCATTCTTACAAAAAACTTCATGAAAATGAAGCTACCTCTCTCACTTTTTGACTTATTAGACAAAAAGAATTTCCGAGAAAAATTGTAAAAACTAGTTAGATTAACTAACCTTTGTAATTAAGATACGAATCTAAAATGACAACACTACATTCAGTACAAGTAATAATGAAGCTGCACAATTTTCGAGATGATTACGTAATTTGATGAAGGTACAGAAGTTACAGGGTGTTTCAAAAATGACCGGTATATTTGAAACGGCAATAAAAACTAAACGAGCAGCGATAGAAATACACCGTTTGTTGCAATATGCTTGGGACAACAGTACATTTTCAGGCAGACAAACTTTCAAAATTACAGTAGTTACAATTTTCAACAACAGATGGCGCTGCGGTCTGGGAAACTCTGTAGTACGATATTTTCCACATATCCACCATGCGTAGCAATAATATGGGGTAGTCTCTGAATGAAATTACCCGAAACCTTTGACAACGTGTCTGGCGGAATGGCTTCACATGCAGATGAGATGTACTGCTTCAGCTGTTCAATTGTTTCTGGATTCTGGCGGTACACCTGGTCTTTCAAGTGTCCCCACAGAAAGAAGTCACAGGGGTTCATGTCTGGCGAATAGGGAGGCCAATCCACGCCGCCTCCTGTATGTTTCGGATAGCCCAAAGCAATCACACGATCATCGAAATATTCATTCAGGAAATTAAAGACGTCGGCCGTGCGATGTGGCCGGGCACCATCTTGCCTAAACCACGAGGTGTTCGCAGTGTCGTCTAAGGCAGTTTGTACCGCCACAAATTCACGAAGAATGTCCAGATAGCGTGATGCAGTAATCGTTTCGGATCTGAAAAATGGGCCAATGATTCCTTTGGAAGAAATGGCGGCGCAGACCAGGACTTTTTGAGGATGCAGGGACGATGGGACTGCAACATGGGGCTTTTCGGTTCCCCATATGCGCCAGTTCTGTTTATTGACGAAGCCGTCCAGGTAAAAACAAGCTTCGTCAGTAAACCAAATGCTGCCCACATGCATATCGCCGTCATCAATCCTGTGCACTATATCGTTAGCGAATGTCTCTCGTGCAGCAATGGTAGCGGCGCTGAGGGGTTGCCGCGTTCGAATTTTGTATGGATAGAGGTGTAAACTCTGGCGCATGAGACGATACGTGGACGTTGGCGTCATTTGGACCGCAGCTGCAACACGGCGAACGGAAAACCGAGGCCGCTGTTGGATCACCTGCTGCACTAGCTGCGCGTTGCCCTCTGTGGTTGCCGTACGCGGTCACCCTACCTTTCCAGCACGTTCATCCGTCACGTTCCCAGTCCGTTGAAATTTTTCAAACGGATCCTTTATTGTATCGCTTTTCGGTCCTTTGGTTACATTAAACCTCCGTTGAAAACTTCGTCTTGTTGCAACAACACTGTGTTCTAGGCGGTGGAATTCCAACACCAGAAAAATCCTCTGTTCTAAGGAATAAACCATGTTGTCTACAGCACACGTGCACGTTGTGAACAGCACACGCTTACAGCAGAAAGACGACGTACAGAATGGCGCACCCACAGACTGCGTTGTCTTCTATATCTTTCACATCACTTGCAGCGCCATCTGTTGTTGAAAATTGTAACTACTGTAATTTCGAAAGTTTGTCCGCCTGAAAATGTACTGTTGTCCCAAGCATATTGCAACAAACGGTGTATTTCTATCGCTGCTCGTTTAGGTTTTATTGCCGTTTCAAATATACCGGTCATTTTTGAAACACCCTGTAGAAAAGAGACAGTTCCGAGGCCACCACCTACGCTTGGTTCCATTTGAAAAGTTCTGGAGCTCAAAGTTTGTGTTATCGAGCTGAGAATTGTATGAAACCAAAACAGAGTAGTTTTACTCAGAGAAAAATTGGGAACGTTGTAAATCTTCAATCAACAACAATATAAATAATTTTTTATTTAAAAATGGTGCTACGTGGGCACTGCTGCTGACGCTGGAAGCATTCCAACTGTAGATGTTCCGTTTGCCGTCCACATTTAGAGTATATAAAGACCAACGTGTCTGCTCCGATAGGTTATTCGACCATCGTCAGTCGTGAGTGATGTTTTGCGAACCTTTTCAGACTGCGCCATAGTTCTAACCGCGCCCACGCACTCTAAGTCTCAGATGACACCACAAACGACTGGCTCGAGTGATTTTCGATTGATTTCATTATCACGCAAATTTTGTGTAACTGTGTAAAAGTGAACCTGAAAACATTAATTATGTACTGGAATGCCTGTGTTTCGTTTCCGATTTTTTTTTGTGCCACCCGCAATATTACAGGAAACCGTATGGCAAGTAGCATAATTTATTGATCAATTCTGCGGTGAACAATTAAATGTACTTAACTAACAGACAGAGCGGTAATTAGTAATGTTTGCAAAAAAGAATGTTCAAATGTGTGTGAAATCTTATGAGACTTAACTGCTAAGGTCATCAGTCCCTAAGCTTACACACTACTTAACCTAAATTATCCTAAGGACAAACACACACATCCATGCCCAAGGGAAGACTCGAACCTCCGCCGGGACGAATCGCACAGTCCACATAACTGCAGCGCCTTAGATCGCTCGGCTAATCCCGCGCGGCAGCAATGTTTGCAAATCCGAGTGTAAGTGGTCTCTGAACTGTGTCTAGTGCTGAATGTGATAGGAAAAACTTCAACGAATTGCTAAATTGTTTCCTGCGCGTGTGATAATTTACCAGAATATACTAATTCTTAAACGACCGTAAAGTTTTATTTATCATCGTAGTTCCTGAAGCCTCCGGAGTAAACACAGGGATATAGAAAGTTTTGTTGCTGTTTCGGAGAGCTGTGTTGTGTACTTGTCGACTGGAGGTTATGGGCAGCACGTTCTTCATCGATTTCTGACTGACCGCACAATTAATCTTCAGGCCCACATGAAAGACTATGTTATTCAGAAATCACACAAACCAAACTTTCAGACACATCAACTTCATAAAATATTGAGCAAAATTAAAACAGAAAAATCAGAAATTTTTAACCGCCGCCCCACAAATAGATTAAAACACTTGTTAGTAACGCATGACATGATATAGAGACGCACCAATTATTGCCACCCCTTGTAGACGCCACCGTGGGGTGACGGAAGCTGGGTGGGGTAGGACGGACGCCTGGCGGCACCAGAGAAACAGTCTGTAAATACTCTGTGCTCTTTACTATTCATCTCGCCACACCCCAGCACAGGATAGCGACGACTTGGCCGTGAAATTCTGCTGCCCTGGGAGCTGTTGACGCCCAGGATTGCGCAAGGGATGCAGTGTCGGCCGGACGGGGCTTTCGTGATGCAACCTCTTCCGCCTGCGGCGTTTCTCCGAGCCCAGCGGCCCAACCCAGGCTCACGTGCTGCGGCAGCGCGTTCCTCGCCCAGGTGGACAAGTGACCGTGCTAGTGAGCAAGGATCTGTTACCCTGGGCTGCTGTAGCGGCGGCTCCACGACCGAACAACTTCAGGACGGGCTGCCTTGGCGTAGATGCGAACTGCAATCCTCGATCAGTATCCCATACAGCGGCCAGGCAGCACGTCCTCCGTGGTGGGAGAGCTGCTGTGCTGACAGAAGTGCTTTTAGTGCAAATGGGTTGGGTATATACACTCTTCTGAGCGATCTACGCCTCTTAGCACATCCATTAAACACTTAGGCTTGGCCGGCCGGAGTGGCCGTGCGGTTCTAGGCGCTACAGTCTGGAACCGAGCGACCGCTACGGTCGCAGGTTCGAATCCTGCCTCGGGCATGGATGTGTGTGATGTCCTTAGTTTAGTTAGGTTTAATTAGTTCTAAGTTCTAGGCGACTGATGACCTTAGAAGTTAAGTCGCATAGTGCTCAGAGCCATTTGAACCAGCCACTTCGGCTTGTACGGCCTTGTTGCTACAGTACTGCTGGGTCAGGTGTTTCCACGCAGTGACAGGCTGGCCTCCCTCGCAACACAGTGACGGGTGTGTAACATTTTGCAAAGCCCGAAGCCCGTGGTCTCCTGTAGCTGGTGCTGCTTGCTTTTTCCTTTCTAACTTGGCGTATTTATGACGAAATATAGTTGGGGGCCTACATTACCATCTCCCATAGCAGGACTCTGTCTCTCGTTTCCTCTTATAACTAGATCTCATTTGTGCAGTATAAAGCAAAAATCTCTTGCATGTGGCCTTGTTGGCTTTATTCCGCTTTCAGTTCGGTATTAGTCTTACCATTATTATTTTCGTATGCTCTGCTTGACAATTATTTCCCAGCCCCTCCTGGCTCATCCGCACTTCCGCTTAATCTGCATTTACAATTGCCTCCATTGTCTCCTTGGCTCTGGGAATGCAGTCCACTGTAGTTTGAATAGTAGCTGGTTCTGTCCGTCGTTCCGTGTCCTGCTTCTTGTAAATAAAAACTAAAACTATGCGTAGCAGAGTAGGTGTCACTGTGGCACTTGATATGACAACAGTCAACGTGGCTCCGTTTTGCTACTGTTCCTTCTTGTGTTGCTCTACGTGCTGCATCAGCGTCTCCGCGCAGCTTCGCCCCACCTGCTCGTTAGTGAGTTTATCCGTGGAATGAATGAACTCTGGTCCCAACGTCTGCTTTAGGATATTCAAATCCGTGTTTGGCAGCTCTTCTGTAGGCTCCTCTGGCAAATTCAACTGAAGCTTAGAAATGCTCAGCTGCATCATTTCCGAGATTGTGGAAGATAGTCGGAAAGTAGATCCCACTACTTTGAATGACATCCCATTTGTCAGCAATCCACACCCAACGAGTTCTACCCTTTTCACTGTCGTAAGCTTCCCTTGCTCGTAGCAACTGGCTACTGCTATTACTTTACCATACGTGGAGTACTACCAGTGTGCCTCACCTTGCTGGAAGTGCAACTCAGACCTAATTACTTCTTTCGTACAGTCTCTTCCTCCTTACTGTCCCAACAATAACTTCACTGTGTATGAATTCTCTCCATAGCTCATTACCCTGTTTGGACGCTTCTTCCCTATATAGCACATATCCAACTCTACTTCCTTCATTTCTGCAAGCCCGCTTTTCTCTTCTGCAATTAACAACAACTGCTGCACCTTTACCCGGTCAAATTTCTTCAGCATTCACCACGTGACTGGATAGGCATGGGCTGCGTATCATCGATATCATGTCTGTTTTCCTGGTACTGGAAAGCAGATCGAGATGTATACTCGTGCTCCATCAGTTCTCGCTTCTACTGTTGCTGTGTTGAAATAGAGAGGTAAACTTTCATGACTAGGTTCCACGCTAAGATTTAACTCGGTGTAATTCGTTCTGCTTTTTCCGTAACCCCTCCAGGTATTGATTTGGTGACAGCAAGTTCGCACCCAGTACCCTCGTAATCCATGCTGGATGGCTTCCCGTACTCCTCTCACATTCCACACACTGTTTTCCAATGACTGCAACCACATCGTTATTATTATTTCCTTATCCAACAGCTCCTCTCTAGCCTGCAGCACTTTTAAATTCCGATTTGCTGAGTATTCCATAGCTCTCGCATAATTAATTATTTCCCCAGTCAGTCTGAGTAACAAGCGAGTATTATTCAGTGCATCTTTCTCCAAATTCGCGATCTGTGTTGGCTGTTGTTCACTAACTCACTGCTTTGTTCCCTTTAACCCATTGTCTCATAACTTGCTTGGTAAATAATGTTCTGTACCCGAGATCGCATTGTGGCAAGTCGACTTCCTGCGACGATCCAACCTCTTTTCCTCCTCATACGTGGTATGATCTCCAGATCCTGCGCCATGTCATGCCGCAGTTTCTCGTGAGTCCCGTACATCTTCGTGCGCTCAGCGGGAATTTCATCGAACATTCCATCACTCCTTACACCCTGCCAAGTATTGGCAAAAAATTTCACCAATTTTCTCACTTGATTCATCATTTTCCATGCGTTGAATACTACCTGTTTTTTTCCAGCGGTGACGCCTGTCTCCTGAGTCTTCTTGCTTTGCGAGCAGCACTCTCCCTTCCAGGTGCTGATTCCACAGTGTCCTTACTCCAACGATGACTAGTAGCACGGCCATGGCCAGCATCTTCTCCATCTTGCCTCCCGGCGTCTTACCTTTCTTGGATTTTATTAAGTCGAACAGTGATCGCATCTTACGCCCATGCACTACCTCATGATGGGAAAACCAAGTATTCGTGTGCAACTTTGAGTTATATGCTGCGACAAAATATTTCAAATAAACGTCCCAATTGCTGTGGTAAACGTCAACATAGTACCCTAACATCTTCGTTATCATTCTATGGAACTTCTCCATTCTTCCTTTAGCTTGCGGATGTAGGACGAGTTCTTAATTTCCTTACACATAACAGCCAACACAGATCTTTGAACACATTTGAGATAAAGTTGATTCCCTCACCAGTCACTATCGCTTCAGATACTCCAGACCTCAGTATCCAATTGTTAACTAGCGCTTGCACTACCATTACTGCCTGTTGGTTTGGCATAGCGCCCATTTCTACGTACCTTCTGGCGTGAAGCAAGTAATTTTATTTAGTAAATATCAATGTTGTTTTTGTGGTCTTCAGTCCAGACACTGGTTTGACGCAGCTCTCCATGCTACTCTATCCTGTGCAAGCTTCTTCATCTCCCAGTATCTACTGCAACCTACATCCTTCTGAATCTGTTTAGTGTATTCATCTCTTGGTCTCCCTCTACAATTTTTACCGTCCGCGCTGCCCTCCAATACTAAATTGGTGATCCCTGATGCCTCAGAATATGTCCTACCAGCCGATCCCTTCTTCTAGTGAAGTTGTGCCACAAAGTTCTCTTCTCCCCAATTCTATTCAGTACTTCCTCATTGGTTATGTGATCTTCAGCATTCTTCTGTCTCGAATGGACAGGCACAGCCAGTCATAATGAACACTTCTTATACAATTTTCTACGACCACATTAACTAAACTGAGACACTTCTCCAGGTTTAGTAAAAATGGGAGTATCTTATACTATGCGCGTACTGATCCACGTCCACCTTTCTATTACTCCACCAGTAACTCTCTGTTAGTCTTTTGTTGATAGATCTGCACTCCCCCCCCCCCCCTCTCCGCCTCATCAACTGCCAGCTAATGATCATGGGCCTGCTTCAACGTATTTCCTCTCAACTTTGCTGGCACCACTACCCGTGTCCATAACTCAGTTTGCCTACACAATAATCCATCATGTACACCAAACTGTGACTGCTTACGATTTTTTTTACGTTCATCATCCGTCCTCTGAGCTGTTTACTGCCCCTTAAATTCATTACCAACTGTTTTCAATACCACCACTTTTCTACTTAAGCCTTCCGCATTTCTCTACTTTTTCCCAAGTCTGTGTATCATGTCATAATCGAGCTTACTCAACCTTATCACCCATCATGTTGATCTATTCGATGTATCCAGCCATCCCTACAACCATGGCGACAAGTCAAAATATGTGGCGGACCGGAAGTCGAATGAGTATTTCCTGAATTTTGCTTTTGCTATCCGAGCATGCTCTCCATCCGACCAAAACACCACACTTATCGCACACTACCTACTCACTGCTCGCTGCATCACGGTGGATTCCCACAAGAGTTCTGGAGAGATTGTGCATCCGCACTGAAAATCCTTTCATGAACCTCCTATAGTAACCTGCAACTCCAATAAACGACTGGCATGGCTTTCACTAGCCTCGGGTCCGTCAAAGCCCCATCTTTTTTTAATTATGTCACCTAAGTATACTACCTCCTCTAGCAAGAAGTTGCATTTCTCCATACTCAAGGTGAAATTTGTGGTCCTCAACCTCAAGAATACACCATTTAAGCGCTGTGTATGGTGCTGCATGTCACTCGCAAACACGATTACACCATCCAGATATACCATGCACTGACCTAGTTTTAAACCCCTTAGAACGTATCCAACAATCTCTGAAACGTCGCAGAAGGATTTTTCCATCCAAAAGGCATCCTTTTGAACTGATAATGTCCCCGTGGTGAAGGATACTCTGTGTTTGGCCGGTCTTCCAGAACCACTTCTAACTGATGTAATGTGTGACACCTATTTAAAAGATAGTGTAGACCTAATTCGGTCAGCAAGTAAAAACAATGGTCCCTGTGTCATTAATATGAAAACAATTTCTGGTTGTTACCCTTATGGAGTTCACCAGTATTTGCTCATTGCAAGAGCCAACTGATCACAGGAAAATTTATGACTGTTTATTAATAAGTAAAATTTATGAAAATAGCAAATGTGGCACAGCAATTAAAAAAGAACATGAAAATAACATCAGTATTAAAAAGCAGAACATTACAATGCACAATCCGCAAAAGCAAAAAAAAAAAAAGATAAGAGACAAAAAACATGTTTTACAAAGTGGTTATCGCAAAAAAATTCTATATCTTATAAAACTAATAATTTGTAGAATTAAAATAACTTTGTGGCACTAATTTAATCACTCTACTATATTTCAATTAGTTAGAAAACAATGAGCACTGTGTCATTATACTGAAAATACAATTAATTATGTGATTGTTACCCTTATGGGGTTCCTCACTATAAATATGCCCCATGCAAAGGCTAATCGATCACAGTCCAATGAGAATGAATAGCTATCTGACTGATAAACGAAGCAATGCCACAGGAATGAATTTACGAAACAAAATATCACAAATCTAATACATCACACAAGAACAAACATTGATCAATAAAACAGCTCTGAAAGTACAATAGTCAACGTCTAAAAAAAACACCAATAAATAAAACACCTGCAAAATACAAGAGTCAAAGTCTAAAAAAAAATAGAACACCTGCAAAATACAAGAGTCAGTCTAATAAACACCAATAAATCGAACCCCTGCAAAACACACAAGTCAAAGTTTCTCTGAAAGAACACACGTATATGCATTGAACTAAGAACCATATAATCACTGTTCACTGACACACACAGTAGTTCCACTGTTCCGAGGCACAATATAAGGGGAGGGGTGGGGGTTCGTCACCGCAGCTGTCAGTAGGGATTTTTTGTCCATCTGTTGCGCGTGCAATCCCGCCGTCTCTGCCCTCTCATGAAGTTTCTCTTGGTGGCCCGTGTCACATACATCTCGATTTGGTTCCATGTTTGTGTTGCCAAATTCGTGCAGTATCCTCGTTTGACACACCAGGTTGATATTCCTGGGCAAGGATGACACTTAATGGCTCTTCTTTGTGCCACCCTTAGCTACCAGAGAACATCGAACTATGATTTACTGTCGCTTGACAGTGGGCATCCGTCAGGAAATGTCGATAGGCGTCGTTGACATCTGCAAGTTTCTCTGGACAGTATGTGTCAAAAGGCTCCACGCCCCTTGTGTTGTTACATTCTTGAAATATCCGCAATTGGCTCGCCAGTTTGATATTCTGGAGCAAGGATGACACTTAATGGCTCTTCTTTGTGCCACTCTTAGCGACCAGAGAACATCGAACCATGATTTACTGTCGCTTGAAGTGGCATCCGTCAGGAAATGTTGACAGGCATCGTTGAAGTCTGCCAATTTCTCTGGACAGTACGTGTCAAAAGGCTCCACGCCCCTTGTGTTGTTAAATTCTTGAGTTATCCTCAATTGGTTCGCCGATTTGATATTCCTGGGCAAGGATGACACTTAGTGGCTCTTCTTTGTGCCACCCTTAGCAACCAGAGAACATCGAACTATGATTTACTGTCGCTTGACAGTGGGCATCCGTCAGGAAATGTCGATAGGCGTCGTTGACATCTGCAAGTTTCTCTGGACAGTATGTGTCAAAAGGCTCCACGCCCCTTGTGTTGTTACATTCTTGAGTTATCCTCAATTGGCTCGCCAGTTTGATATTCTGGAGCAAGGATGACACTTAATGGCTCTTCTTTGTGCCACTCTTAGCGACCAGAGAACATCGAACCATGATTTACTGTCGCTTGAAGTGGCATCCGTCAGGAAATGTTGACAGGCATCGTTGAAGTCTGCCAATTTCTCTGGACAGTACGTGTCAAAAGGCTCCACGCCCCTTGTGTTGTTAAATTCTTGAGTTATCCTCAATTGGTTCGCCGATTTGATATTCCTGGGCAAGGATGACACTTAGTGGCTCTTCTTTGTGCCACCCTTAGCAACCAGAGAACATCGAACTATGATTTACTGTCGCTTGACAGTGGGCATCCGCCAGGAAATGATGATAGTCGTCGTTGACGCCTGCAAGTTTCTCTGGACAGTACCTGTCAAAAGGCTCCACGCCCCTTTATCCTCTGTCTTTTGTTGTTTCACCGCGACCGTCTCGTCACAGTCGCGTGTGTGTGGTGCATTGCCAGCAGATGGATTTCCGCGCGGTGGACCGCTCGCCCATCTCAGGTCATCGCATCCACAAAGGGTCGCACTGGTGCGGCCGGCCATTAGCTCCGGGTGCCAGGGAAAGTGTTTGTCCCGTACCCTTCTTTTGTTGTGACCACGCTCCCGAAAAGTGGACCGGTTGACAGTGTGTCCTGCTGGGAAACCCGCCAGTTTACAACTAGGCCTCCTCCTCGCTGCTCCCGCTGTCTCGTAAGAGTTTAGCCGGTTCGCTTTCACGTTCTCAACTGCATTCACAGAAATTGTTCATCATAGTTATGTGATTACAAAATGGCATACATAATACCACTTAGTATTGTCTTTCACAATTTTTAAGAACAAAAGTGAGACCTAATTTTTTTAAAAATAAAAACGTTAGATGAATCGACAATACAAAAATAAAAGTTAAATGACTTGACAATATAAAAAAATAAAAGTGAAATGATTTGACAGTATAACAATAAAAATTAAATGAAATGACAATATAATACCTAAATCCACATCACTAATGTGGTTCACTTGCGTTTTAATAAATCAAATGCTACTTATTAATTCACTAAAATGAATAGGATTATGCAGTGTGGGCGTATAGGTCAGGACAGCATAGGGTTCACATGTTATTTACACACACACATGCACACCTGTTGACTATTCTACAAACTAACTACCCATAAACATGTACTACTCAAAATTCTACTTCTATCCACTACTAGTTAATCCAACAAGCTACTTCACTGCTACTTCAACAAAGTGTTTACACCACTACAACATTGTTCTAATTCGTCCTCTTCCTGACGCTCGCCGCATATGTCTTGTCACATGATAAATATGGAGAAACTTTCCTTAAACATACACAGTAAAAAGAACAATGGTTATTTACACGCCAAAACATTTATGCCAGTTGACACACCTGATAAGAGACTCGCAATTATACATTTATCATACTCATATATTCACACATAAAACAGAAAGAAAATTTCATCTAAAATTACGTCATCACAAGAATTAATCACACAGATGACTCTGAGAAGGGTAAAAATATTTTCATTATACAGATTATACTACATTTTCTTACCCATTATGCTCGAATTTCGTTCCTTCTTTAAGTTACCTTTCGCTTCCAAATCAGTTATTTCGCTGTGGTGGTTATTCTGGATTCATTTCTCATGAATGGCAAAATTGTGGTCTCCTCTATTCTGTAAAACAGTTTCATCTTAACATATTGAACTTACAACAGACACAAAATATCCGAATCCTCCTGTAGTTTAAATGTCCCACGATCGGTGATCACGACTGCAGTATAACCTACATAATTTTCCTAATTCACGCATAATACGCTCACTGGGGTTCGAGCTGGGATGAAACAGAGAGATATATATAGATTTAATTCTTCTCTTTCGAAGCATCCGCTGCCAGTATTGCGATCTAAATTGTGGTCCATTATCCGAGATAACCCTTTTCACACGCCCAACTTCATGCAGAAACTGCTTTCCAAATGCAGTTGCCACTGCCCTTCCTGTGGCTCGCCTCAACGGAGTCAGACACACAAACTTGGAGGTTAGCTCCACCGCTACGAAAACATTTCAAAACCTGCTTTAGATCGTATTAGTGGCCCAAATAGATCCACGGCCGCGAGGTCACAAAGTTTGCTTGGTATTATCGGGTGCAATGATGCAGCATACGTCACTGTGGCCGCCTTTGCTCGCTGACAAGGTCCGCACACTCGAGGTACACAACGAATACGCCGTAGCATGTTATTAAAATAGCATGTCTCCTTTAGTTTTTCACATTTCTGTGCTCCGAAGTGACCATAACTCAAATGTATGTACCATATAATTTTGTTTACGAGTTCCTCCGGAATCACCAACACCCATCTGGAGTCGTCCGGGGCTCGTTTCTTGAATAGTATTCTATTGCGCACTAGGTAGTACTAGCGTATTCCTACATTCTCCTTGTCCTCCCACTTCTTCTTTATATCTTTCAATACTGCGTCCTTATCCTGTTCGTCCGCTATACTCCCTAAAGAGGTGGTAACAAAGTTCTCGAACGCAACATTCTGTAAGTATAGGATCCTAAAATTATTTTCACCGAGCTCCCCTTCTTCTGTGTGAACCAACCCTACAGGAATGCGCGACAAAGCGTCAGCAATTACATCTTTCTGTCCCGGAATGTATTCTACAGTGAAATTATATTCCTGTAGATATAGTGCCCAGCGTCCTAGTCTCCCATGCGTGATTTTTGTGCTCATAAGAAATTGGAGTGCACGATGGTCAGTGTATACCCTCGTGGTCCTCCCAAATAAGAAATACCTAAATTTCGAGAATGCCCAAACTATCGCGAGTGCTTCGAGTTCTGTCACGGAATAATTTTTTCACATCGAGAGAGCACCCTGCTCCCAAACGAGATTGTTTTCCAAGTTGTAATATCATCATCTCCTTCCATTTGAAACAGTACCGCACCGAATCCTGACAAGGAACTGTCCGTCATTAAACAGAATTCTTGTGTCAGGTCGGGATGCACGAGGATGGGAGCCTCTACCAAAGCCTTTTTCAGTTTATAAAATTCATCCTGTGCCTCTTGATCCCAGACCCACAAAGCGTTCTTCCCTGTTAGTCCACATAGACGGGGTGTACCAAGTACACTAAAATTTATAAATCGCTTATAAAAATTACACAGTCCCAAGAATGCTCGCAACTGTTTTTTATTTGTCGGCACTGCACACTCCGCTATCGCCGCAATTTTCTCCGGGTCAGGTTGTATTCCATTTGCTGAGACAATATGGCCTAAGAATTTTATGTTCTCTCGTCCAAACTGTGACTTATCTAAGTTGACTGTTACACCTGCCTTCTTAAAAACATCCAGTAGTCTGTTCAGAACGTCATTATGATCCTCCCACGACTTTTTCGCAATTAATATGTCATCCAGGTAAATTGTCACTCGCTGTTTCAAATCATCAGCCAAAATGCTATTTAATCCCCTTATAAAAGCAGCTGATGAGACGTTTAGTCCGAACGGGATACGCCGGAATTGGAAACAATTTCTATAACACAGGAACGCTGTATATAATCTGCAAGATGGGTGTAGCACGATTTGCCAAAAACTCGAACGGAGGTCGACAGATGATAGTACCTTTACCCCGTGGAAACGTTGTAAGAGTTCCTCAAGGCTCTCAGGCCTGTCCGTTTCCGACATAATAATTGTGTTTATCTGTCTCGAGTCTAGTACCAAACGAACCGAGTTGTCGCGTTTTGGTACGACAAGCAAGAGTGAGTTGTACGAGCTTACTGCCCGCTCAATTATTCCTTGTTCTAACATCTTGTTTATTTCCTTCTCCACCTGGGCTTTATACGCCACGGGAATAGGGTATGGTCTAACAGAAAACTTCTGATGGTCACGTACTCTGAATTGGTAAGTAAAACCCTTAATCGCCCCCGGAGTCTCAGAAAATACCCGTTCATGATTCCTAAGTAGGCAATACAATTTCTCCTTTTCCCTGTCCGTGGTTCTGACACCCGCGATGCTCTTTCTCAATGCATCAGCAAAAACAACATCTTTCCCCTGCTCACAAGACGTAGAGCACGACTCACTTACATAGTTCACGAGTAGCTCCAGTCTGGGTTGCGACTCGGTTTGAGCTTGAAATTTTAGGCAACTAATTTCTGACTCGGCACGTAATATGCATTCATCAAATACTAAATTCATTGGCTGATCCCCAACATGAACTGTCATTACTCCTCCACCCATGTCAATTACTGCATGGTGGGCATTCATGAAGTCATTTCCTAAAATCATTGCCACATTCAGCATTGGGAGCACAAAGAAGTTGTACTCAAACTCTCTTCCCTGGCAGGTAAAATTAAGCCGTGTCTGCCTCCGGATTTCTACGCTCTTACCGTAGATTGCGCCCTTCACCTTTTTTCCTCGCGCTTGAAAAACGGGCCACGTCCCAGTCCCTTCGCATTTTGGAAATGCTGCCTCGTTCACTATGGAGAAAGGGCTTCCAGTGTCAATGACACACTTAAAACATATTTCGGTTACTGCAACTGTCACGACTGGATTTATTCCCGAAATTTTAGCACTCGTAGTTTCTTGCAACAAATCGTCCCTAATATCTTCCCTCTCTATATACCGTATGCACTCATTTGCCATGTCGCTCATTTGTTCCGATTGGGCGCCTTCTGCGCTGATCGTTTGTCATTGCCGGTTTTGTTCATTTCCATTTGCTGGATTGTGTCTAGGGTTAGCCGGCCGAATTTCAACATCATGAGGTGCTCCGCCTTCAGTCCTATTCCCACCGTGTTCACCGTAGTATCGATTCTGGTTGCCGTAACTGTTGCGTTCACGAACCTGTCCACGTCCTCGATCATTTCCGTTGTTCCACCTGTGTTCGCGACTGTTACCCCAGTTTCTATACGGCGGGTCCCGATTATTGTTCCGTTCGCGTCGCGAAGACCAGTCACGTCGTTGATTAGTACTACGGCCACGACTGCGATCGCGCTGCTGTGCCCCGTAATAACTTTGTGCCTGATTAGGCGGGCATTCTGCTGTATTATATTCCAACTCTTGGAGAAGTGTCTTAAACGTTTCCACGTCCTCTTTGCATCGTCCCGCAAGAATGACGTGCCGCAAGTGCATCGGCAATTTGGTGATGCATATCCTAATTAGTTCCGCAGGCCCGTATGGGTCGTATAGAAATTGATTTGCCTGCAGCATGTGGTCGAATAGGCGTGCTGGGCTGCTGAAACCAGACTGGTTCAAATTTGGCGGCATAATTATGCCATGCCTGACCCTATCTTGTGCCGCTTCCGACCAATAGGCGGACAGAAAGGCTTGTCGAAACTCCCAAGTGGAGTTACAGTGACGCGCTGCCGACCTCATGCGAATTGCCGGTTCGCCTTCGAAATAGCCACACATATATTCTATCTTATGTGAACTTGCCCAGTCGGGGGGAAGACAGAACTCAAATTGCTCGAGCCATGCTCGTGGATGTATTCCTTCTTGCGAATTTCGAAATATCTCAAACTTTCTCACCGTAAGGAAATGTTTGAAATCAAATCCCCGCATTTCGTCCCGGCGAGGCCCTTGAATGTTTCTATTTTTCTCATGTCTGCCCCTCAAAATACATTCTTCCCTGTCGTCAAAATCTCCCTCGTGGCCGGAGTCCCTCTCTGCACTGTTCGTACGGCTATTTTTAGTGCTATTGGCGAGTTCGTAATCACACGCCGTGCGTTTTCCAGATGCGCCACACATTGCTGTAATTCGCCTGTTACAGCTTTGTGCCGCCTGTTCACTTCGAACTGTCCCTTCTGAAATCTAAGAAGCGAACACATTTCATCGGTCTCTGCGGCCGCTACCGGTGTAGTATTGTTCTCGCTTTCCGTCAGCTTCATCGTGTCTACGATGTCCGCTAATGCCGCAATCTTATCATGTATTTGTCTGTTGTCCTCTGCCCCAGTCTGCTTCAATTGTTCTACTTGCTGTTCCAGTGCGTGAATCGCTTGACTGTTGTCCGCTACTGTGTTGCTAACAGACGTGGGACAATGCGTTTCCGCCTCTTGGACCCTCGAGAGTACCTGCTGGTGTTCTCTTTGGCATTCTTCTCTCAGCGCTTGGAAATTCCTAAGTAGCTGTTCTTCGCTCTCTTTAGATTCCGCATCGCGACTCCGCTTGCCCTGTTCTAAGACTTGCAGACGGTCATCGATTTGTTCAAATGTACGGCCTAATTCTTTCATAATATCACTTTTTATTTCACTTGCAAGATTATTTATTCTTTGTGAGATATCATCGGACACTGTCTGCATCGACTTGTCGACTTTATCTGTCTGCTGGATCAGTTTTTCGTCTATTTGTTGGCCTAGCTCGCGGATCGATTTTTCAGATTCCTGCGTCATTTGTTCGCCTAGCTCATGGATCGATTTTTCAGATTTCTCTGTCATTTGTTCGCATAGCTCACGGATCGATTTTTCAGATGATTCTTTTTGTTCTCGGAACGATTTTTCAGATTTTTGCCTCATTTGATCGCCTAGGTCTCGGATCGATTTTTCAGATTTCTCTGTGTTTCCTTTATTTTGTTGCAATAAGGCTTTCATGAGTTCTTCCAAATCAATTTGGTTAGTTGGAGGCAAATTAACTTCTGGCTCTGATGTGAGCCCGTTCATCCTGTTTTGCATTTCCTCTGAATTATTCCCCAATGCATTTTCTGAACCGTCCGACGCGTCAATATTCTAAATCAAATTATTCCCTTGGTCCATGATGCTTAAGTTATTGGACCGTCTACTTTTAGCTTGGTTACGTGTCTGCATTAGTTCAATTTATACCCGGTACCCAACACACTAATCAGAATAAATGTATCCCCCAAAAATTACGACCCTCACACGAAAGGTTCCCAACCTAGTACGCACTTTTTCACACGCAAAACAAATTTATATCTTTGATCGAAGTCAGTGCAATTTACAAGCGAGAAGAAAAACACATACATATAAAACACACAAATATAGAAAACAAAACAAGACAAACAACACAACGCCGCTCAACAACGCCGTGAATCTTTTGAAAGTCTGCTCAGAAACAACGCAGAAGTTGTTTGAGCGCTGCAGGGAAAAAAATTAAGATTACACAACGCTAGCAATCTAACGTTTCAGAGATTCCAGAGTCTAGCGGAATCAGAGAACAGGGTCGCATGTGTAATGTTCTTGCTTTAATTTGCTATGAAAGCGGTGCTGATAGACAATGAAAGCGGATTAAAAGCTGTGAGCTGCCTGAGGAAGTTAACCTTGCATTACTGAGCAACTGTTTCACCAGGTATCCAGTCTAGCTTACCAAATTCCCAACCAGACTAACAGTAATTATAATCTTTTAATAGTCATACGACAACCGGTGATATATATATAAAAAAGAGAATTTAAATAAAAAGGAATAAATCAGTTTATATTTGGAAATTTATTTTAACATTGATCATTGAAATTTCAGCATATTAAACTTGATTGATAACTAAGCTGGTGCCTTATTTAGGACTGTGAAAATGTAAGTTTGTAATCGTACGGAACACATTAAATATGGAGTAAAGATTGGGAGCCTGCATACAACACTGCATTCATAAAATAACACACGAAGAACGTTGAAACATATGCAAGAGGAAATTAACCACAACCAACCGATTCAATTTTCACCCAAAGAAGTTACGTTCGTAGCGCAATCCTGTCCGTCATGAAATTACCACACACTGGTATACTAAATTCATACTAACTCTCTGTGAAATCTTCGCGAAAAGAATAGCTGCGGGCTACTTTGATGCTTTCACCACATGCTTCACGTGGTCAACTTGGTTTACCCAAAGAGTGTAACTCCACAATAATTTTGTTAATTAAAATAAATTACAGCGAAACGCAATTTACTAAAGAAAAACCTCGAACTGGTTACTATCGTCTTACTATTAACCTGATGGGTCAAACAGTTGTATAAGCACGTGGTACTGGTCTCACAAAGTACACCCCATGTGGGTTGAAAATAAAGAAAAGTTGCTATATTGAAAAATATTGTCAAGACGAGACGTTATAATCACACGAGCATTCGCATTTAAGATTGATGATCTTACTTAGAGTTACTGATCAACACGTGGTTCCACTTTACTCACAAAGTAGTGACAAAGCAACTACCGGAAGATATTCTGAACTACTTCACACGCGAATTACACTGCGTTGCAATTTAAGATAACATTAGATATTTTAGTGCTAAACCTGAAATAAATGTGATTAAATTTTCAGTTAGGCTGAACTTAAGAAATCCATTGTCCTACGGACTTAGCAGACACGCGCTTAGCCGGAGATCTTACCACTTCAGACGCTCGCCGCGGACAGCCTGCCGTGGTCCCTTCCTGAGGGGTGGCTCACAAATAAGAACGGAAGTGACCAGAGAGGCAGCTTCCTATACCAACATGACAAGGGACGGACAGGACCATACTAAGGATAGAAACCTCTTTGCTTTTAGAAAGCGTAGCTACCTGTTCCGACGTTGGTCCTACTGTTCTCTAGCAGACAGGCTTGTCTGCTACCATCCAGCATGCTACTAGAAATACATTTGCTCATTCATTCTTTCACACAGAAGGGAAGGGGGATGACAGTATCTTATCATATACAGTATATAAAAGAAAGCGGATGTAGGTTGCGTATGAGACTGTGTGACATGAATTACATATAAACTGTGTTTTAAAGTGTAGTAATGTGACAGATCGTTCTTGTTTATGTGTAAAAGTAACACGTTTCACTGCTCAGTCTCCTCCCAGATAGTCAGAAACACCACAGTCAATTTAGAAGAGGAATTTATGCCGTAAATGACAACAGATTTAAGAAATTAACATGAAAGGAATCCAACAGAGACCTTTCACTGATGGTAGCCACTTTTCAAGTTTATCGTAGAAAAGTATTTGCACTGGCCCAGATATCCAGAGTTTCCGTAATGTGTGGCAAACGGAGGCATCTATTACAAAAAAAAAAAATGGCTCTGAGCACTATGGGACTTAATATCTGAGGTCATTAGTCCCCTAGAACTTAGAACTACTTTAACCTAACTAACCTAAGGACATCACACACACCCATGCCCGAGGCAGGATTCGAACCTGCGACCGTAGCGGTCGCGCGGTTCCAGACTGAAGCGCCTAGAACCGCTCGGCCACACCGACCGGCCATCTATTACAGCCTTGGTATGCAGATGTCGATAATTGCAAAAAAAAAATTGGATTTTCGTGATTCATCTGTTGACTTTTTATCCATGACGACAATTCCTGCACCCCATGGGCAATTAATTTTCTCAATAATCCCACCCTCAGCTGTTGATTAATTAACTCCTCCAGAATTGGCAGCATGGAAGTATCTTATTACTCTATGTGGTTTGTGGTATACTGGTGATTCACTCGTCAGCAGTATCCGGTGCTGTGTATTATGCGTCGCTGGGAATGGCCGACTTGGGAAAAACAAATCTGTAGACTTCAGCGGTAGCTCCTCCACTTGCTTCTAATCACTCCCCTTCAGATGTTTCACTTTTACTCATAACACAGTTTCAATGGCATCTGGAGATTCTCCGTGGCCGACATCCCTTGTATCCCACTCTTTTTCATCCACTATATGCACCATAGTCATTAACAACCGCTTCGTTAAACTCAAATCCTCGGCGCTAAAATTATCTGCGATTAAAAGTACTACTTTTTTCCCATTTGCCTCGTGCATACATATAATATTTCTTTTCATAAAGCAGTCTGCCAGATACAGTACTCCATTTGCTTCTAAGGGTTCCACCGCACTCAACATGCCTATAGGTATCTTAGAACCAACATTAATCCAAAGCGACTTCCCAGTATCTTTGGGTACACATTCGTGTGAATGGAGTCAGTATTCTTGTTCGCGGTTTAATCGGTTTGTCACACATAATGGACTCGCTTGAGGACAGTTATACACTGGCAACAGCTTTGCCTAACTGAAACATCATTCCTTCAAGCTCCAATGTGTGTTGGCGAAAATCGATTTTGGCACACTGCTAATGCAAGAAATCCAACCCCAGAATCATATCATAGAACTCACTTACCTGGCGTAATTTCTACACACTGACTGAACTAACGGGCACCCAAACAAAAATTTAGATCCACTGCCCCAACGGTCTGACATCACTGTTCCCCTCCACATAATGCATACCGTTATGGGTTCCACTGTTTCTGCTTCACCAGATCCCTACTGGCAAACAACATATGCTCCCCCATGTCCAATAACATCCTACAATTCTTCTCTCCTACTGCTCATTCGATGGCACAGTCCACCTCTTCATATGCCTCCACAGTTGGTAATTCTACTGCGAACGCCCGTATGTGGACTTTAGGTTCCCTCCGGTGTCTAACGCCTGTTTTTCCCTGGGCCACCGTCCGTTAAATTATTGCTACATTGCGTCCACACATGTCTCGTCAGCCCACACCCATGACACTTTACATTAGCTAAAATTACTCCCTGTCTGTTTTGTAATCCGATCTGCCGATGTTTCCATTTCCTCGCATTGTACTACCAAACTAACAGCTGTGTGCAAATCAACCAGAACTCCCCTTCCTGACATTTCTGAAGGCAACCTCCTTAAAACGGCGTGAAGCGAACTTTGCTCCACCTGCCACATTATTACTCCATTCACTACTGTGTCCCGTGCCAAATCATACATATTCAACCACTGATGTTTCTTGCTCTATCAACAAATTATTCCACAAACCTTCCACATTTCTTCAATTCCACACCTAACTACTCTCAGAAATGTCTAGCACTGTTCCACTTTCTGTACCTTCGTATCACCCCTTTCTCAAACTCCTCAAACGTTTCCGCTCGCTTAAAAACTTCCATGTATCCCACATAAGCCTTTGCTTCTCCTGTTAACCTTAACTTTTCCGCTCTTCAGAGCTCCACATCATTCCAAACTTCCATCTCTATCAATTTTTTAAAATCCCTTGCAAATGCTAGTACATACTCAACTACTCGAGTGGCTGAAAACTCTATAACACGATGTAGGGACTGCACTTCTAATAGAACATGCCATTTCGTAATAACTGCTGTTAATTGTGCTATCTTTACTAACACTGTGCATATTGCCTCTTTCTCTGAAACGCCTTCCATCCCTGCCTCTGACATTCTATAGCCTTTATACTGACTCATTTTCGAACATCGGTAAATTATAAATACAACAGAACATGACATTATGACTTAATTCCTAGGTCTAATTATCAGCGACTTTGGCACCTGGCACTGCGTGGCCCCTTGCCAAAAATTCTTTCATGTGAAACATACCAAAGCTACCATCTCTGTATACAGCGCAGAAGAACCCAGAAAATGACACTGGTTTCATCTGGCAGGTACTAAAGAATCCTCTTTTCCATTACCTTCCTTACTCTTAAAAAAAACTAACTTTCCTGATAGCACAGTAGTCAAGCTTTCTCTCCATAACATATACAGGGTGTTACAAAAAGGTACGTCAAACTTTCAGGAAACATTCCTCACACACAAATAAAGAAAAGATGTTATGTGGACATGTGTCCGGAAACGCTTAATTTCCATGTTAGAGCTCATTTTAGTTTCGTCAGTATGTTCTTCCACCTACGCTCAATGGAGCACGTTATCATGATTTCATACGGGATACTCTACCTGTGTTGCTAGAACATGTGCCTTTGCAAGTACGACACAGCATGTGGTTCATGCACGATGGAGCTCCTGCACATTTCAGTCGAAGTGCTTGTACGCTTCTCAACAACAGATTCGGTGACCGATGGATTGGTAGAGGCGGACCAATTCCATGGCCTCCACGCTCTCCTGACCTCAACCCTCTTGACTTTCATTTATGGGGGCATTTGAAAACTCTTGTCTACGCAACCCCGGTACCAAATGTAGAGACTCTTCGTGCTCGTATTGTGGACGGCTGTGATACAATACGCCATTCTCCAGGGCTGCATCAGCGCATCAGGGATTCCATGCGACGGAGGGTGGATGCATGTATCCTCGCTAACGGAGAACATTTTGAACATTTCCTATAACAAAGTTTTGAAGTCACGCTGGTACGTTCTGTTGCTGCGTGTTTCCATTCCATGATTAATGTGATTTGAAGATAAATAATAAAATGAGCTCTAACATGGAAAGCAAGCGTTTCCGGACACATGTCCACATAACATATTTTCTTTCTTTGTGTGTGAGGAATGTTTCCTGAAAGTTAGGCCGTACCTTTTTGTAATATCCTGTATACTCTCCCCAATAAACAATCAAATCAATTGATTCACCACACCTGTAGATTGAAGAGAGATTCGGACGTCATGCATCAGCAAGTGCGACACCATTTGCAGAGGTAGCTGATTGTGGTAGGATGGACAGCAGATAAACGGTCTGCAAACACTCAATGCTCTTTATTATCACACCTTGCCTCAGCCCAGTACAGGATGGCGGTGACTTGGCAGAGGAAATGCATTGCCTGGGTAGTCCTGATGCCCAGGATTGCTGACTGAATGCAGCATCAGGTGGCCGTTGTCTTTATGATCCAACCTCCTCTGACAGCAGTGCTTCTCCATGCTCATCAGATCCCGTGATGCCCTCTCGCTGCGGCATACTCCTCGTCCCAAATTTCCATGTTGTAGGAAGGCGGTGGACTGGTGATTTTTGGGGAGTGACCCCCTGCCTCTGTGCTGGTGGATGACGAGCTGCTACACTGAGCCGGCACTGGCCAGCTGTAGCGGAGGAACCAGGACGAAACAGCTTCAGGGCTGGCTGCCCCAGCATAGATGCATACTGGGGTCCTCGCTCAGCATACCATTTGATGGCAAGGTGACACAGTCCTCACTGTGGTAGAGCTGTGGTGCTGACAGAAGTGATTCTAGCGCAAATGACAGGTGCATACACCCTGCATTTATCCTGTTCTATGCCTTTTGCCGTGTACGTTAAACGTTTCAGTGGCTGCCAGTGTGGAACTGTTCGTGACACCTTGCTGCTTGAGTACTACTGCATTAATTATTTCCACACAGTGGAGTACTCTCCCCTAGGAAAAATGAGTATCTCTTCGACCAATCCCAGGCTGATGTATCCACTGTGTCTCAGTCACATCAGCATATACACTGCCTGTAAAGTGAACTACACAGTGATGACATATTAATAGTGAAAGGTCTCTGTTGGATTCCTTTCATGTTTAATTTCTTAAATCTGTTGTCATTTACGGCATAAATTCCTCTTCTAAATTTACTGTGGCGTTTCTGACTATCTGGGAGGAGACTGAGTAGTGGAACGAGTTACTTTTACACATAAACAAGAACGATCTGTCACACTACTACACTTTAAAACACAGTTTATATGTAATTCATGTCACACGTAATTTTAGATGAAATTGTCTTACTGTTTATACATAAAACATATGAGTATGATTAATGTATAATTGCGAGTCTCTTATCAGGAGTGTCAACTGGCATAAATGTTTTGGTGTGTAAATAACCATTGTTCTTTTTACTGTGTATGTTTAAGGAAAGTTCTCCATATTTATCATGTGACAAGAAATATGCCGTGAGCGTCAAGAAGAGGACGAATTAGAACAATGTTGTAGTGGTGTAAAAACTTTGTTGAAGTAGCATTGAAGTAGCTTGTTGGATTAACTAGTAGTGGATACAAGTAGAATTTTGAGTAATGCTTGTTTATGGGTAGTTAGTTTGTAGAATAGACAACAGGTGTGCATGTGTGTGTGTGTAAATAACATGTGAACCCTATGCTGTCCTGACCTATACTTGCACAAGGCATAATCCTATTCATTTTAGTGAATTAATAAGTAGCATTTGATTTATTAAAACGTAAGTGAACCACATTAGTGATGTGGATTTAAATATTATATTGTCAGTTCATTTAATTTTTATTTTTTGCATTGTCAAGTCATTTCACTTTTATTTTTTTACATTGTCAAGTCATTTAAATTTTATTTTATATTGTCGATTCATCTAATTTTTTTACTTAAAAAAATTAAGTCTCACTTTTCTTCTTAAAAATTGTGAAAGACAATACTAAGTGGTATTATGTATGACATTGTGTAATCACATAACTATGATAAAAAAAAATTTCTGTGAATGCAGTTGAGAACGTGAAAGCGAACCGGCTAAACTCTTACGAGACAGCGGGAGCAGCCGGACTAGTTGTAAACTGGCGGGTTTCCCAGCAGGACACGCTGTCAGCCAGGCCACTTCAGGAGCGCGGTCGACAACAAAAGAAGGACACGCAGCAAACACTTTCCCTTGCAGCTGGAGCTAATGGGCGGCCGCCCCGTGCGACCCTTCCTGAAGGCGATGACCTGAGATGGGCGAGCGGTCCACCACGCGGAAATCCATCTGCTGGCAACGCACCACACACACGCGACCGTGAGGAGACGGCCGCGGTGAAACGACAAAAGACAGGGGATAAAAGGGCGCGGAGCCTTTTGACAGTTACTGTCCAGAGAAACTTGCAGACATCAACGACGCCTGTCGACATTTCCTGACGGATGCCTACTGTCAAACGACAGTAAATCATGGTTCGATGTTCACTGGTAGCTAAGGGTGGCACAAAAGAAGAGCCATTAAGTGTCATCCTTGCCCAGGAATATCAACCTGGCGTGTCAAACGAGGATACTGCACGAATTTGACAACACAAACGTGGAACGAAATCGAGATGTACGTGACACGGGCCACCAAGAGAAACTTCATGAGAGGGTAGAGACGGCGGGATTGCACGCAACAGATGGACAAAAAATCCCTACTGACAGCTGCGGCGACGAACCCCCCCCCCTCCCCCGCCCCTTATATTGTGCCCCGGAACAGTGGAACTAGTGTGTGTATCAGTGAACAGTGATTATACGGTTCTTAGTTCAATGCATATACGTGTGTTTCGGTCACAGAAACTTTGACTCGTGTGTTTTGCAGGGATTCGATTTATTAGTGTTTATTAGACTGACTCTTGTATTTTGCAGGTGTTCTATTTTTTTTAAACTTTGACTCTTGTATTTTGCAGGTGTCCTATTTATTTTTTTAGACTTTGACTCTTGTATTTTGCAGGTGTTTTATTTATTGGTGTTTTATTTAGATGTTGACTATTGTACTGTTTTATTGATCAATGTTTGTTCTTATGTGATGTATTAGATTTGTGATATTTTGTTTCGTAAATTCATTCAAGTGGCATTGCTTCGTTTATCAGTCAGATTGCTATTCATTCTCATTGGGCTGTGATCGATTAGCCTTTGCATGGGGCATATTTATTGTGAGGAACACCTTAAGGGTAACAATCACATAATTAATTGTATTTTCAGTATAATGACACAGTGCTCATTGTTTGCTAACTAATTGAAATATAGTAGAGTGATTAAATTAGTGCCACATAGTTATTTTAATTCTACAAATTATTAGTTTTGTAAGATATAGAATTTTTTTGCGATAACCACTTTGTAAAACATGTTTTTTCTCTTATATTTTTTTGCTTTTGCGGATTGTGCATTGCAATGCTCTGCTTTATAATACTGATGTTATTTCACGTTCTTTTTTAATTGCTGTGGCACCTTTGCGATTTTCATAAATTTTGCTTGTTAATAAAAGGTCATAAATTTTCCTGTGATCAGTTGGCTCTTGCAATGAGCAAATACTGGTGAACTCCATAAGGGTAACAACCAGAAATTGTTTTCATATTAATGACACAGGGACCATTGTTTTTACTTGCTGACCGAATTAGGTCTACATTATCTTTTAAATAGGTGTCACAGATAGTGTTCTTTTTTTCTGTTTGAAATTGGTAGATTTTAAAGATTTGTTGAAATTATTGTGTTTTAGCAAGTAGCTGGTGACCTTCTGCCTTTTCTTTACACTTTTGGTTTAAGTAGGGTGTGAGAAGCCTGCTTGGGAATGTCCTAGCATGGCCAGAAAATTCCGTGCACAGTCTTTTCCCGGAGCATTGGGGTTATGAAAGGTCTCTGTTGGATTCCTTTCATGTTTAATTTCTTAAATCTGTTGTCATTTACGGCATAAATTCCTCTTCTAAATTTACTGTGGCGTTTCTGACTATCTGGGAGGAGACTGAGTAGTGGAACGTGTTACTTTTACACATAAACAAGAACGATCTGACACACTACTACACTTTAAAACACAGTTTATATGTAATTCATGTCACACAGTCTCATACGGAACCTACATCCGCTTTCTTTTATATACTGTATATAAGATACTGTCATCCCCCTTCCCTTCTGTGTGAGAGGATGAATGAGCAAACGTATTTCTAGTTGCATGCTTGAGGCTAGCAGACAAGCCTGTCTGCTAGAGAACAGTAGGACCAACGTCGGAACAGGTAGCTACGCTTTCTTAAAGCAGAGAGGTTTCTATCCTTAGTATGGTCCTGTCCGTCCGTTGTCATGTTGGTATAGGAAGCTGCCCCTCTGGCCACTTCCGTTTGTATTTGTGAGCCACCCTCAGGAAGCACGCTCGGTAGTAGCGCAGGTCAGTTGGTCCGTGGCGAGCGTCTGAAGTGGTAAGATCTCCGGCTAAGCGCGTGTCTGCTAAGTCCGTAGGACAATGGATTTCTTAAGTTCAGCCTAAATGAAAATTTAATCACCGTTATTTCAGGTTTATCTCTAAAATATCTAATGTTATCTTAAATTGCAGCGCAGTATAATTCTCGTGTGAAGTTCAGATTATTTTCCGGTAGTTGCTTTGTCACTACTTTGTGAGTAAAGTGGAACCACGTGTTGATCAGTAACTCTAACTAAGATCAATCTTAAATGCGAATGCTTGTGTGATTATAACGTCTCGTCTTGACAATATTTTCAATATAGCAACTTTTCTTTATGTTCAACCCACGTGGGATGTACTTTGCGAGACCAGCACCACGTGCTTATATAACTGTTTGACCCGTCAGGTTAACAGTAAGACGTTAATAACCAGTTCGAGGTTTTTCTTTTGTAAATTGCTTTTCGATCTAATTTATTTTAATTATCAAAATTATTGTGGAGTTATACGCTTTGTGTAAACCAAGTTGACCACGTGAAGCATGTGGTGTAATCATCAAAGTAGCCCTCAGCTATTCTTTTCGCGAAGATTTCACAAAGAGTTAATATGAATTTAGTATACCAGTGTGTGGTAATTACATGACGGACAGGATTGTGCTACGAACGTAATTTCTTTGGGTAAAAATTTGAGTCTGTTTGTAGTGGTTAACTTTCTCCTGCATGCGTTTCAACGTTCTTTGTGTGTTGTTTTATGAATGCAGTGTTGTATGCAGTCTCTCAATCTTGGCTCCATATTTGATGTGTTCCATAAGATTGCAATCTCACGTTTTCACAATCCTAAATAAGGCACCAGTTTAGTTAGGAATCATGTGTAATATGCTGAGATTTCAATGATCAATCTTAAAATAAATTTCCAAATATAAACTGATTTCTTTCTTTTTATTTAAATTCTCTTTTTATATATATATTACCGGTTGTTGTATGACTATTAAAAGATTATAATTAATGTTAGTCTGTTTGGGAATTTGGTAAACCTACACTAGATACCTGATGAAACAGTTGCTTAGTAATGCAAGATTAACTTCCCCAGACTGCTCACAGCGTTTAACCCACTTTTATTGGCAAGCAGTTACGCTAACATAGCAAAATCAAAGTAACAAACTTACACATGGCGACCCTGTTCTGTGATTTCGCTAGACTCTGGAATCTCTGAAACGTTAGATTGCGAGCGTGTTATAATCTTAAATTTTTTTTTTCCCTTCAGCGCTCAAACAACTTCTGCGTTGTTTCTGAGCAGACTTGCAAAGGATTCATGGTGTTGTTGAGCGGCGTTGAGTTGTTTGTCTTGTTTTGTTTTCTATATGTGTGTGTTTTATATGTGTGTGTGTTTTTTTTTTCTCGCTTGTAAATTCCACTATTTCGATCAAAGATAAAAATTTGTTTTGCGTGTGAAAAAGTGCGTACTAGGTTGGGTATCTTTCGTGTGACTGTCGTAATTTTTGGGGGACACATTTATTTTGATTAGTGTGTCGCGTACCGTGTATAAATTGCACTAATGCAGACACGTAACCAAGCTAAAAGTAAGCGATCCGACAACTTAAGCAACATGGACCACGGGGATAATTTGATTTCGAATATTAACACGCCGGATGGTTCCGAAAATGCATTGGGGAATGCTTCAGAGGAAATGCAAAACAGCACGAATGGGCTCACATCAGAGCCAGAAATTAATTTGCCTCCAACTAACCAAATTGATTTGGCAGAACTCATGAAAGCCTTATTGCAACAAAATAAAGAAAACGCAGACAAATCAGAAAAATCGATCCGTGAGCTAGGCGAAAAAATGACGCAGAAATCAGAAAAATCGATCCGCGAGCTAGGCGAACAAATGACGCAGAAATCAGAAAAATCGATCCGCGAGCTACGCGAACAAATGACGCAAAAATCAGAAAAATCGTTCCGAGAACAAAAAGAATCATCCGAATAATCGATCCGTGAGCTAGGCGAACAAATAGACGAAAAACTAATCCAGCAGACAAATAAAGTCGACAAGTCGATGCAGACAGTGTCCGATGATATCTCACAAAGAATAAACAATCTGGCAAGTGAAATAAAAAGTGATATTATGAAAGAATTAGGCCGTACATTTGAATAAATCGATGATCGTCTGAAAGCCTTAGAACAGGGCAAGCAGAGTCGCGATGCAGAATCGAAAGAGAGCGAAGAACAGCTACTTAGGAATTTCCAAGCGCTGAGAGAAGAATGCCAAAGGGAGCACCAGCAGGTACTCTCGAGGGTCCAAGAGGCGGAAACGCATTGTCCCACGTCCGTTAGCAACACAATAGCGGACAACAGATTAGCGATCCACGCGTTGGAACAGCAAGTAGAACAATTGAAGCAGACTGGGGCGGAGGACAAGAGTCAAATACATGATAAGATTGCGGCATTAGCGGACATTGTAGGCACGATGAAGCTGACGGAAAGCGAGAACAATACTACACCGGTAGCGGCCGCAGAGTCCGAAGAAGTGCGTTCGCTTCTGAGATTTCAGAAGGGACAGTTCGAAGTGAACAGGCAGCACAAAGCTGTAACCGGCGAATTACAAGAACGCGTGGCGCATCTGGAAAACCGCATGGTGTGTGATTCCGAACTCGCCAATAGCACTAAAAATAACCGTACGAACAGTGCAGAGAGGGACTCCGGCCACGAGGGAGATTTTGACGACAGGGAAGAATGTAATTTGAGGGGCAGACATGAGAAAAATAGAAACATTCAAGGGCCTCGCCAGGAGGAAATGCGGGGATTTGATTTCAAACATTTCCTTACGGTGAGAAAGTTTGAGATATTTCGAAATTCGCAAAAAGGAATACATCCACGAGCATGGCTCGAGCAATTTGTGTTTTGTCTTCCCCCCGACTGGGCAAGTTCACATAAGATAGAATATATGTGTGGCTATTAGGAAGGCGAACCCGCAATTCGCATGAGGTCAGCAGCGAGTCACTGCAACTCTACTCGGGAGTTTCGACAAGTCTTTCTGTCCGCCTGTTGGTCGGAAGCGGCACAAGATAGGGTCAAACATGGCATAATTATGCTGCCAAATTTGAATCAGTCTGGTTTCAAAAGCCCTGCACGCCTATTCGTCCACATGCTGCAGGCAAATCAATTTCTATACGACCCATACGGGCCTGCGGAACTAATTAGGATATGCATCACCAAATTGCCGATGCACTTGCGGCACGTCATTCTTGCGGGACGATGCAAAGAGGACGTGGAAACGTTTAAAACACTTCTCCAAGAGTTGGAATATAATACAGCAGAATGCCCGCCTAATCAGGCACAAAGTTATTACGGGGCACAGCAGCGCGATCGCAGTCGTGGCCGTAGTACTAATCAACGGCGTGACTGGTCGTCGCGACGCGAACGGAACAAAAATCGGGACAGGCCGTATAGAAACTGGGGTAACAGTCGCGAACACAGGTGGAACAGCGGAAATGATCGAGGACGTGGACAGAATCGTGAACGGAACAGTTACGGCAACCAGAATCGATACTACGGTTAACACGGTGGGAATAGGACTATAGGCGGAGCACCTCATGATGTTGAAATTCGGCCAGCTAACCCTAGACATAATCCAGCAAATAGAAATGAACAAAACCGGCAATGACAAACGATCAGCGCAGAAGGCGCCCAATCTGAACCAATGAACGACATGGCAAATGAGTGCATACGGTATATAGAGAGGGAAGATATTAGAGAGGATTTGTTGCAAGAAACTACGAGTGCTAAAATTTCGGGAATAAATCCAGTCGTGACAGTTGCAGTAAACGAAATATGTTTTAAGTGTGTCATTGACACTGGAAGCCCTTTCTCGATAGTGAGCGAGGCAGCATTTCAAAAATGCGAAGGGACTGGGACTTGGCCCGTTTTTCAAGTGTGAGGAATAAAGGTGAAGGGCGCAATCTACGGTAAGAGCATAGAAATCCGAAGGCAAACCCGGCTTAATTTTACCTGCCAGGGAAGAGAGTTTGAGTACAACTTCTTTGTGCTCCCAATGCTGAATGTGGCAATGATTTTAGGAAATGACTTCATGAATGCCCACCATGCAGTAATTGACATGGGTGGAGGAGTAATGACAGTTCATGTTGGGGATCAGCCAATGAATTTAGTATTTGATGAATGCATATTACGTGCCGAGACAGAAATTAGTTGCCTAAAATTTCAAGCTCAAACCGAGTCGCAACCCAGACTGGAGCTACTCGTGAACTATGTAAGTGAGTCATGCTCTACGTCTTGTGAGCAGGGCAAAGATGTTGTTTTTGCTGATGCACTGAGAAAGAGCATCGCGGGTGTCAGAACCACGGACAGGGAAAAGGAGAAATTGTATTGCCTACTTAGGAATCATGAACGGGTATTTTCTGAGACTCCGGGGGCGATTAAGGGTTTTACTTACCAATTCAGAGTACGTGACCATCAGAAGTTTTCTGTTAGACCATACCCTATTCCCGTGGCGTATAAAGCCCAGGTGGAGAAGGAAATAAACAAGATGTTAGAACAAGGAATAATTGAGCGGGCAGTAAGCTCGTACAACTCACCCTTGCTTGTCGTACCAAAACGCGACACCTCAGTTCTTTTGGTGCTAGACTCGAGACAGATAAACACAATTATTATGTCGGAAACGGACAGGCCTGAGAGCCTTGAGGAACTCTTACAACGTTTCCACGGGGTAAAGGTACTATCATCTGTCGACCTCCGTTCGAGTTTTTGGCAAATCGTGCTACACCCATCTTGCAGATTATATACAGCGTTCCTGTGTTATGGAAATTGTTTCCAATTCCGGCGTATCCCGTTCGGACTAAACGTCTCATCAGCTGCTTTTATAAGGGGATTAAATAGCATTTTGGCTGATGATTTGAAACAGCGAGTGACAATTTACCTGGATGACATATTAACTGCGGAAAAGTCGTGGGAGGATCATAATGACGTTCTGAACAGACTACTGGATGTTGTTGAGAAGGCAGGTGTAACAGTCAACTTAGATAAGTCAGAGTTCGGACGAGAGAACATAAAATTCTTAGGCCATATTGTCTCAGCAAAAGGAATACAACCTGACCCGGAGAAAATTGCGGCGATAGCGGAGTGTGCAATGCCGACAAATAAAAAACAGTTGCGAGCATTCTTAGGCCTGTGTAATTTTTATAAGCGATTTATAAATTTTAGTGTACTTGGTACACCCCGTCTATGTGGACTAACAGGGAAGAACGCTTTGTGGGTCTGGGATCAAGAGGCACAGGATGAATTTTATAAATTGAAAAGGCATTGGTAGAGGCTCCCATCCTCGTGCATCCCGACCTGACACAAGAATTCTGTTTAATGACGGATAGTTCCTTGTGAGGATTAGGTGCGGTACTGTTTCAAACGGAAGGAAATGATGATATTACAACTTGGAAAACAATCTCGTTTGGGAGCAGGGTGCTCTCTCGATGTGAAAAAAATTATTCCGTGACGGAACTCGAAGCACTCGCGATAGTTTGGGCATTCTCAAAATTTAGGTATTTTTTATTTGGGAGGACCACCAAGGTGTACACTGACCATCGTGCACTCCAATTTCTTATGAGCACAAAAATCACGCATGGGAGACTAGGACGCTGGGCACTATACCTACAGGAATATAATTTCACTGTAGAATACATTCCTGGACAGAAAAATGTAATTGCTTACGCTTTACCGCGCATTCCTATAGGTTTGGTTCACACAGAAGAAAGGGAACTCGGTGAAAAGAATTTTAGCATCCTATACTTACAGAATGTAGCGTTCGAGAATTTTGTTACCACCTCTTTAGGGAGTATAGCGGACGAACAGGATAAGGACGCAGTATTGAAAGATATAAAGAAGAAGTGGGAGGACAAGGAGAATGTAGGAATACGCCAGTACTACTTAGTGTGCAATAGAATATTATTCAAGAAACGAGCCCCGGACGACTCCAGATGGGTGTTGGTGATTCCGGAGGAACTCGTAAACAAAATTATATGGTACATACATTTGAGTTATGGTCACTTCGGAGCACAGAAATGTTGTGAAAAACTGAAAGAGACATGCTATTTTAATAACATGCTACGGCGTATTCGTGGTGTACTTAGAGTGTGCGGACCTTGTCAGCGAGCGAAGGCGGCCACAGTGACTTATGCTGCATCATTGCACCCGATAATACCAAGCAAACTTTGTGACCTCGCGGCCGTGGATCTATTTGGGCCACTAATACGATCTAAAGCAGGTTTTGCATATGTTTTCGTAGCGGTAGAGCTAACCTCCAAGTTTGTGTCTGACTCCGTTGAAGCGAGCCACAGGAAGGGCAGTGGCAACGGCATTTGCAAAGCAGTTTCTGCATGAAGTTGGGAGCGTGAAAAGGGTTATCTCGGATAATGGACCACAATTTAGATCGCAACACTGGCAGCGGATGCTTCGAAGAAGAAGAATTAAACCTATATACAGCATATATCTCTCTTTCACCCCAGCTCGAACCCCAGTGAGCGTATTATGCGTGAATTAGGAAAATTATGTAGGTTATACTGCAGTCGTGATCACAGATCGTGGGACATACACCTAAAAGGATTTCAGAACATAATTAATGAGTTGCCTAATACGTCAACAAAGCTTCCGCCAATCACTGTGCTAAAAAACAAGGAGCCCCCAAGCAAAATCAAAGAGGTGGTGCCTTGGCCACTAGAGCCGAGACTACGCTGGAACGCAATTGTTGACTTAGCTTTACGCAACATCAAGCGCGCAGCAGAAGCCAGAGTCAAGGCGTATAAGAAACACGTGAGAAAAACAGTGTTTCATGTAGGACAAAAAGTTCTTATCAGATCACACAAGCTGTCTAACAAACGGTCAGGTGTCTGCAAGAAATTTTTTAACCTCTTTAACGGCCCGTATCGGATAAGGAATATTCCCCATGAAAACGCCATAGAAGTGGAAACTCTTCGATCGAAGAAATCAAAAGGGCTACACCATGTGTCAAACGTAAAACCATACATTGAGTAGAAAGGGCAGTGAGGAGTAGAGAGAACGGTGAAGAGAAACAATTGATTAGTTTACATTTATGATAAAAGCATTTTGAATAATATGTTGGTAAAAATAATGATAAAGATGTTGTTGATTGAAGTGATGTTTTTAAATTTTTGTTCTTTCCTTGTGCAATTAGGATTTAGGTTGGTTCAAATGTGAACATGAAAGGTTTCTTTGTGAACGAGTGAAATTGTGTTTATGTTTTGTTTGTTTTTCTTTTGTGTAAATTGAAAAGAGTCGCTCCTGAGAGAAGCAAGATCTGTGTTGAATTAATGCAAAACTCAGGGGAATATCCGATCTGTGGGTATTATGGGTCTGGCAAACCCAGGTCCCCAGCTGTTAGTAGCCTTGTTTCCGATTTTCCGCTTTCAGTGCTACTATCTACCTATTACTATTCTATATCTGTCAGTATATATGAGGATCTATTACTATAGTATGCGTGCGGTATGAATATTTTAAGATAGGAGAACTCTGAGAAAGGTATGACGATGTTTAGAATCTTGAAAACAGGATGCCATAATACGATTGTTTAAACCACTGGCTTCCCAATATGCGATGATATGTTAATATTGATGATATATGTCTTTTTTGTTCTTTATAGCTGAGTACGTAAAGTGCTGTCTGTGGATTTCGTAAGTATATTGATTCCCTTCAAGGTGAAAGAAGAATTGTGGTTTGTGTAATTTACGTCGCCCTGAAATATTATTGTGACAGTCAAATACGAGCAGTTTTCCAGCAAATGGAGAATGGAACGGAAATGTGGATCCTTTTTGTAGTCTTGATTGATGTTGAGCCAAAGCCTGAAAAATTATTCTGCGTTAATACTTGTCCCAGAAAAGCGACGTTTATGTATTTTGCTGATGCTGTGCACATTACAGCTTACTGTTTTCGCTGGTGCGGAATGCACTGCAGCCTATATGATTTGTACTGAGGAAACTTCCCTCTTGAAGGTAGAGGAAGATTAAATAATTTTGATTATGGGACCGAAGGAAAGCTTGGTTTAATGTAATAAGGATGAAACAAAACATTTCTCATTTTAACTACTGGACGATTCGGATCTTTTGTGTCTGTTGGTAGTTCAATATGTTAAGATGATACTGTTTTACAGAATAGAGGTGACCACAATTTTGCCATTCATGAGAAATGAATCCAGAATAACCACCACAGGCGAAATAACTGATTTGGAAGCGAAAGGTAACTTAAAGAAGGAACGAAATCGCAGCACAATGGGTAAGAAAATATAGTATAATCTGTATAATGCAGATATTTTTAACCTTCTCAAAGTCATCTGCGTGATTAACTCTTGTGATAACGTAATTTTAGATGAAATTGTCTTACTGTTTATACATAAAACATATGAGTATGATTAATGTATAATTGCGAGTCTCTTATCAGGAGTGTCAACTGGCATAAATGTTTTGGCGTGTAAATAACCATTGTTCTTTTTACTGTGTATGTTTAAGGAAAGTTCTCCATATTTATCATGTGACAAGAAATATGCCGCGAGCGTCAAGAAGAGGACGAATTAGAACAATGTTGTAGTGGTGTAAAAACTTTGTTGAAGTAGCATTTGTGGTGTCACCGCTAGACACCACACTTGCTAGGTGGTAACTTAAATCGGCCGCGGTCCTGTAGTACATGTCGGACCCGCGTGTCGCCACTGTGTAATCGCAAACCCAGCGCCACCACATGGCAGGTCACAAGACACGGGCTAGACCTCGCCCAGTTGTACGGAAGACATAGCTTGCGACCAGACGTACGAAGCTTTCCTCTCATTTGCCGAGAGACAGATAGAATAGCCTTCAGTTTGGTCCATAGCTACTACCTAGCAAGGCGCCATTTGTATCAGTGCTTATAGCTTACTAGTATTCAAGAGAGATGTATTCCAACAAGAGAATTAAAGATAAGTATTAA
Organism: Schistocerca nitens; assembly: GCF_023898315.1. NCBI lineage: Eukaryota > Metazoa > Arthropoda > Insecta > Orthoptera > Acrididae > Schistocerca > Schistocerca nitens. Next base: position 801,648,822 of record NC_064616.1, on the reverse strand, counting down.
AAACACTACATACTTTTCTTCTTATTCATTAATAAGTCTCATGTTCCAGAACTTCAAGCCCGTCTGCGTTAGTTTAGCGTGCACCTAGCCACCTCATTGTGTCTATGCTGTATGAACTAGACACAACATTATTTGGCGCCGAGGAGTGGTGCCGCGCCCACGTTGCATAAATTGATTGTACTTTGCTCTGATTTGCTTGTGTCATGGCTTCGCCACAATCTCCAGATGTACTGTCCGAATTTTTTCGCTTGCAGAATCAGCAGACGCAGGCGTTATTGGAAGCCCTTGGACAGCTCGTCCAGGGTCAACGTGCGCTACAAACCGATGCGGCAGCCGCCGTTTCTTCGCTACCGCGGCCTCCAAACGCTGTTGCACCTCCGTTTCGTAGTTTTGACGCAGCTCAAGAGTCGTGGACTGAATGGTCCCGACAATTTGCCTTCCATCTAGCAGCCTACAGAATACAAGGTAAAGAGCGGCAGCCGTTTTTGCTTTCTTGTGTCGGTGTGTCTACCTACCGTGTGATAGTGAAATTGTTTCCCCGACGCGACGTAGCAACTCTGTCCTACGAAGAAATTTTGTCTGCTTTAGATGCCTATTTCAAAGAAACAGTAAATGTAGTTGCAAAACGGTATACGTTCTTTCGTACAAAACGTACGGCCGGTCAGACTAATAGGGAGTGGGTAGCAACTTTGCAAGGACTTACTAGGGAGTGTGCATTTGAATGTGACTGTGGACTTCCTTATTCAGACACTATGGTGCGTGATGCAATAGCACAGAACGTTTCTGATGTTCGCATAAGGGAACAGATTTTGAAACTAGTTAATCCCTCCCTTCAACAAGTGATAGACATATTGGATAGGCAAGACACGCTTGACTTTGCTCAGGAATCATTTGAAACTTCGCCAGCCGTGTGTCACATTAACCGGCCCGCCGGCCGCGCTGCCCGGGACGCTACACGGCCCTCGCGCCCGTCCGCACAGCAGCGGCAGCCTAGCTCGCAAACACGTGCGCCGCGTAAGCAAGCAACTGCAGTGAAATCATGCCCGAGGTGTGCAACTAGACATTCGCGTGAAAATTGCCCGTCACGCCAAGCTATTTGCTTTTACTGTCAAAAGAAAGGACATGTTCAAAGTGTTTGCCAGAAAAAGCTTCGATCAGACAATCACACAAATTCCAGGCCTTTTGCTTCGCGCCGGAATCGACCCCAGGACAATCAGGCTCGTGGACCTTCGCCCATGGACATTCATGTGGTTCATTCCCACCCGTCCAGTGACACTTTAGCTAACAGTGACTGTGTTCGTCCCACCACAAATGTGCGTCGACATCGCCGAAAATTACGTAAAGTCGCAAGTGCTTCTGTACCTGTATCAGTTCAAATTGCACGTGACAGTCGCTCTTGTCGTCAACAGGACAATAAACTTTTTGTGGACTTAGACTTTGCAGGCAAAGTGATCCCCTTCCAGCTCGATACCGGAGCTGCAGTTTCATTGCTCAATCACGACACGTACAAACAACTGGGCGCCCCGCCGTTGCGTGCCGCAAATGTTAAGTTAACTAGTTACTCAGGACAACAGATCCCTGTGTTAGGACAGTGCAGCCTTCTTGCCACATACAAGGGACAAACGAAACTTGTGTCATTTTACGTTCTTCGTTCTTCTACTGCAGTGAACTTGTTTGGTTTAGATTTATTTCAATTGTTTCATTTGTCTAAAGTAAATCAGGTCCTATCAGTGAATCAGACTGTGCCTTCCGCCAGTGTTTCTAGTCTTTGTGAAGAATTTGCAGACATTTTTGCACCGGGCCTTGGTTGCGCTAAGAACTATGCTGCACATTTGGAACTGAAAGACAACGCGCAACCGAAATTTTTCAGAGCGCGCAATGTTCCCCACGCATTGCGTGATGAGGTCGCAAGAACATTGCACGATTTAGAATCTCAAGGTGTAATTGAACGTGTGCAGGCTTCTCTCTGGGCCTCACCCTTAGTAATTTTGCCGAAACCTTCCGGAAAATTGAGACTGTGTGTGGACTTCAAGGCAACTGTGAATCCACAACTGGTGACTGCAACTTTTCCTTTGCCCCGCCCGGAAGATCTTTTTGACAAACTGTGCCCGGGACAATATTTTTCAAAATTGGACCTAGCAGATGCGTACTTGCAACTACCTGTGGACGAAGAATCCCAGTGCGTCTTAGTGGTAAACACGCATCTTGGCTTGTATCGCTTCAAAAGACTGCCATTCGGGTGTGCATCCGCCCCTGCTTTGTTTCAGCAATATTTACAAACTGTTTGTGCGTCGGTCCCTACTGCTGCGAACTATCTGGACGATATTGTGATCTCCGGAAAGACAGAAGCCGAACATTTGCAACATCTCCGACATTATTTCAGGTCTTGCGTCAGAATGGTCTTCGCTTGAGGAAGGACAAATGTGTGTTTTTTGCTCGGGACTTACCCTACCTGGGGCATGTCATAAATGCCCAAGGTATACATCCGAGTCCAGAGCACCTCCGTGCCATACAGGATTTACCTGCTCCGCAGAATTTGAAACAGCTACAGAGTGTGCTGGGTAAAATTAATTATTATGCAAAGTTTGTGCGCAATGCTTCTTCCATTTCAGCTCCGCTTCATCGCTTACGCCGTAAAGGTGTTCCGTTCGTCTGGACGACGGAATGCGAACGCGCCTTTCGCCAGTTGAAATCGGCGTTACTTTCAAATGCTTGCCTTACGCCATTCGATCCCCGAAAACCCCTTTTGTTGATGGTAGATGCATCGGATTTCGGGATCGGTGCTGTGCTTGCGCACAAGGATGGCTCGCATGATCGCCCTATTGCCTTTGCGTCCAAATTGCTCTCATCTGCGCAAAGAAATTATTCACAAATAGAGAAAGAAGCTTTAGCTCTCGTGTTTGGTGTTACCAAGTTCCATGACTTCTTGTATGGTCGTCACTTTACAATCATCACGGACCACAAACCTTTGACATCGCTTTTTCATCCGAACAAGCCTGTACCTCCACGTACAGCGCAGAAATTCATTCGCTGGTCACTTTTTCTCTCGCAGTACCGCCACGATATCTTGTATCGGTCCACTGCTCAGCACGGAAACGCTGATGCGTTGTCCCGTTTGCCTGTTGCTGAGGATAAAGCATTCGATTCTTCCGAACTTGCTTGCATGTTCATTGATTCAGAAACCGATGACGTGGTCGCATCGTTTCCGATTGATTTTCGTCGTGTAGCTACAGCCACAGCTGCTGACCCTGTCCTTGCTACTGTTTTGCGTTTTGTTGCTACGCAATGGCCCTTGTCAAAGTCACGGATCGAAGATCCTTTGGTTCGCCGTTTTTTTGCTCACAAGGAGAGACTTTTTGTACGACGTGGTGTTTTGTTGTTGCGTTCCGATAATGATCAATCCCGAGTCGTAGTCCCACGTTCGTTACAGTCCTCTGTCTTAAAGCTTCTTCACCAAGGACATTGGGGTATAGTGCGTACGGAACAACTTGCTCGTCAGCACTGTAATTGGTTCGGAATCGATGCTGCGATTACAAATATGTGCTCCTCTTGCGTGGCGTGTGCCGAAAAACAATCCGCACCGCCGCGGAAATTCTTTGCATGGCCGAAAGCCACTTCCCCTTGGCAACGCTTGCACATCAATTTTGCTGGTCCATTCTGGAATGCTCGATGGTTGGTTGTGGTCGATGCTTTCAGTAATTTTCCTTTTGTTGTCCGGATGTCTTCCACGACGTCTTTTGCCACAATCCAAGCCTTGTCTGCTATCTTTTGCATTGAGGGCCTTCCGCAGACTATTGTTTCCGACAATGGCCCACAATTCATGTCCGCAGAATTTCAGTCATTCTGCAAGGCCAATGGTATTCAACATCTGACATCCGCGCCGTTTTCGCCTCAGTCAAACGGTGCCGCGGAACGATTGGTCCGGACTTTCAAGTCACAGATGTTGAAATTGAAAGAGTCGCATTCTCGGGAGGACGCTTTGTTGCTCTTTTTGTCTTCGTATCGCTCTCAGCCCCGCGATGGTCGCTCGCCGGCTGAGTTGCTTCATGGTCGTTCTCCTCGCACCCTGATGTCTTTGCTGCATCCGCCGCATCAGGTTCCTGTGCAGCGGCAGACTCCTGTTTTTGCTCCTGGCGACGTTGTCTATTATCGCACCTATCGCGGTTCACGGCGTTGGCTCGCAGGGCGCATTCTTCGCCGCCTCGGCCGCGCGATGTATTTGGTTTTGGGGGCCTCTGGTGAGGTGCGTCGGCATCTCAATCAGCTGCGCCTCTGTCGTCGCCTGGGTTCTGCCGCTCCCCGTCTGCTTTCAGCGACGGAGCCGTCAGGTCAGCGCCTTGGGGACCCATCTACTGGCTCGCCTCATCCCCAGGTGTTACCGACGCTGCCTTCCATTTTGCCCCATGGCGTCGCGCCGCCGCCGCAGCAGCCGCCGCAGCCGCCGCCGGCGCCGCCCGCAGTGGACGCGTCGCTGCACCCGCCTGGCGCCTCCCTGGGTCACGCGCCGCCGCTCGCTTCCCGTGACCAGCCGTCCTCCGCCATGGACCTTTTGCCCGCTCCGGACCAGATGTTGTCATCGCGCGTCGGATTCCCCGACGCAATGGAGGTCGACCCTTCGGCCCCTCTTGTCTCATTACGTGCGCATACACCGCATGTTGACGTGCACCCTGGACTAGGTTTGCAGGCGTTTCCTAGCTCCCCTCGGACCGAATGGCCGGGTGCGGGTGGCACAGCCTCGCCTGTTGTTAGGCTCCCCACCTCATCGCATACGTCAACATGGGGTCCTCCCCACGGCGGGCGGAAGCCTTATCTCACGACCGTTCGCCGATTTGCGGGGGAGGAATGTGGTGTCACCGCTAGACACCACACTTGCTAGGTGGTAACTTAAATCGGCCGCGGTCCTGTAGTACATGTCGGACCCGCGTGTCGCCACTGTGTAATCGCAAACCTAGCGCCACCACATGGCAGGTCACAAGACACGGGCTAGACCTCGCCCAGTTGTACGGAAGACATAGCTTGCGACCAGACGTACGAAGCTTTCCTCTCATTTGCCGAGAGACAGATAGAATAGCCTTCAGTTTGGTCCATAGCTACTACCTAGCAAGGCGCCATTTGTATCAGTGCTTATAGCTTACTAGTATTCAAGAGAGATGTATTCCAACAAGAGAATTAAAGATAAGTATTATAAACACTACATACTTTTCCTCTTATTCATTAATAAGTCTCATGTTCCAGAACTTCAAGCCCGTCTGCGTTAGTTTAGCGTGCACCTAGCCACCTCATTGTGTCTATGCTGTATGAACTAGACACAACAGCATTGAAGTAGCTTGTTGGGGTAACTAGTAGTGGATACAAGTAGAATTTTGAGTAATGCTTGTTTATGGGAAGTTAGTTTGTAGAATAGACAACAGGTGTGCATGTGTGTGTGTGTGTGTAAATAACATGTGAACCCTATGCTGTCCTGACCTATACTTGCACAAGGCATAATCCTATTCATTTTAGTGAATTAATAAGTAGCGTTTGATTTATTAAAATGTAAGTGAACCACATTAGTGATGTGGATTTAAATATTATATTGTCAGTTCATTTAATTTTTATATTTTACATTGTCAAGTCATTTCACTTTTATTTTTTTACATTGTCAAGTCATTTAAATTTTATTTTATATTGTCGATTCATCTAATTTTTTTACTTAAAAAAATTAAGTCTCACTTTTGTTCTTAAAAATTGTGAAAGATAATACTAAGTGGTATTATGTATGACATTGTGTAATCACATAACTATGATAAAAAAAAAATTTCTGTGAATGCAGTTGAGAACGTGAAAGCGAACCGGCTAAACTCTTACGAGACAGCGGGAGCAGCCGGACTAGTTGTAAACTGGCGGGTTTCCCAGCAGGACACACTGTCAGCCAGGCCACTTCAGGAGCGCGGTCGACAACAAAAGAAGAACACGCGGCAAACACTTTCCCTTGCACCTGAAGCTAATGGGCGGCCGCCCCATGCGACCCTTCCTGAAGGCGATGACCTGAGATGGGCGAGCGGTCCACCGCCGGAAATCCATCTGCTGGCAACGCACCACACGCACGCGACCGTGAGGAGACGGCCGCGGTGAAACGACAAAAGACAGGGGACAAAAGGGCGCGGAGCCTTTTGACAGTTACTGTCCAGAGAACCTTGCAGACGTCAACGAGGCCTGTCGACATTTCCTGATGGATGCCTACTGTCAAGCGACACTAAATCGTGGTTCAATGTTCTCTGGTCGCTAAGGGTGGCACAAAAGAAGAGCCATTAAGTGTCATCCTTGCCCAGGAATATTAACCTGGCGTGTCAAACGAGGATACCGCACGAATTTGACAACACAAACGTGGAACCAAATCGAGATGTACGTGACACGGGCCACCAAGAGAAACTTCATGAGAGGGTAGAGACGGCGGGATTGCACGCAACAGATGGACAAAAAATCCCTACTGACAGCTGCGGCGACGAACCCCCCCCTTCCCCGCCCCTTATATTGTGCCCCGGAACAGTGGAACTAGTGTGTGTATCAGTGAACAGTGATTATACGGTTCTTAGTTCAATGCATATACGTGTGTTTCGGTCACAGAAATTTTGACTCGTGTGTTTTGCTGGGGTTCGATTTATTAGTATTTATTAGACTGACTCTTGTATTTTTGCAGGTGTTCTATTTTTCTTTTTTTAACTTTGACTCTTGTATTTTGCATGTGTCCTATTTATTTTTTTAGACTTTGACTCTTGTATTTTGCAGGTGTTTTATTTATTGGTGTTTTTTTTAGATGTCGACTATTGTACTGTTTTATTGATCAATGTTTGTTCTTGTGTGATGTATTAGATTTGTGATATTTTGTTTCGTAAATTCATTCAAGTGGCATTGCTTCGTTTATCAGTCAGATTGCTATTCATTCTCATTGGGCTGTGATCGATTAGCCTTTGCATGGGGCATATTTATTGTGAGGAACACCTTAAGGGTAACAATCACATAATTAATTGTATTTTCAGTATAATGACACAGTGCTCATTGTTTGCTAACTAATTGAAATATAGTAGAGTGATTAAATTAGTGCCACATAGTTATTTTAATTCTACAAATTATTAGTTTTGTAAGATATAGAATTTTTTTGCGATAACCACTTTGTAAAACATGTTTTTTCTCTTATATTTTTTTGCTTTTGCGGATTGTGCATTGTAATGTTCTGCTTTATAATACTGATGTTATTTCATGTTCTTTTTTAATTGCTGTGGCACCTTTGCGATTTTCATAAATTTTGCTTGTTAATAAACAGTCATAAATTTTCCTGTGATCAGTTGGCTCTTGCAATGAGCAAATACTGGTGAACTCCATAAGGGTAACAACCAGAAATCGTTTTCATATAATAGCGACACAGGGACCATTGTTTTTACTTGCTGACCGAATTAGGTCTACATTATCTTTTAAATAGGTGTCACAGATTGTGTTCTTTTTTTTCTGTTTGAAATTGGTAGATTTTAAAGATTTGTTGAAATTATTGTGTTTTAGCAAGTAGCTGGTGACCTTCTGCCTTTTCTTTACACTTTTGGTTTATGTAGGGTGTGAGAAGCCTGCTTGGGAATGTCCTAGCATGGCCAGAAAATTCCGTGCACAGTCTTTTCCCGGAGCATTGGGGTTATGAAAGGTCTCTGTTGGATTCCTTTCATGTTTAATTTCTTAAATCTGTTGTCATTTACGGTATAAATTCCTCTTCTAAATTTACTGTGGCGTTTCTGACTATCTGGGAGGAGACTGAGTAGTGGAACGTGTTACTTTTACACATAAACAAGAACGATCTGACACACTACTACACTTTAAAACACAGTTTATATGTAATTCATGTCACACAGTCTCATACGGAACCTACATCCGCTTTCTTTTATATACTGTATATAAGATACTGTCATCCCCCTTCCCTTCTGTGTGAGAGGATGAATGAGCAAACGTATTTCTAGTTGCATGCTTGAGGGTAGCAGACAAGCCTGTCTGCTAGAGAACAGTAGGACCAACGTCGGAACAGGTAGCTACGCTTTCTTAAAGCAGAGAGGTTTCTATCCTTAGTATGGTCCTGTCCGTCCGTTGTCATGTTGGTATAGGAAGCTGCCCCTCTGGCCACTTCCGTTTGTATTTGTGAGCCACCCTCAGGAAGCACGCTCGGTAGTAGCGCAGGTCAGTTGGTCCGTGGCGAGCGTCTGAAGTGGTAAGATCTCCGGCTAAGCGCGTGTCTGCTAAGTCCGTAGGACAATGGATTTCTTAAGTTCAGCCTAAATGAAAATTTAATCACCTTTATTTCAGGTTTAGCACTAAAATATCTAATGTTATCTTAAATTGCAGCGCAGTATAATTCTCGTGTGAAGTTCAGATTATTTTCCGGTAGTTGCTTTGTCACTACTTTGTGAGTAAAGTGGAACCACGTGTTGATCAGTAACTCTAACTAAGATCAATCTTAAATGCGAATGCTTGTGTGATTATAACGTCTCGTCTTGACAATATTTTCAATATAGCAACTTTTCTTTATGTTCAACCCACGTGGGATGTACTTTGCGAGACCAGCACCACGTGCTTATATAACTGTTTGACCCGTCAGGTTAACAGTAAGACGTTAATAACCAGTTCGAGGTTTTTCTTTTGTAAATTGCTTTTCGATCTAATTTATTTTAATTATCAAAATTATTGTGGAGTTATACGCTTTGTGTAAACCAAGTTGACCATGTGAAGCATGTGGTGTAATCATCAAAGAAGTCCTCAGCTATTCTTTTCGCGAAGATTTCACAAAGAGTTAATATGAATTTAGTATACCAGTGTGTGGTAATTACATGACGGACAGGATTGTGCTACGAACGTAATTTCTTTGGGTAAAAATTTGAATCTGTTTGTAGTGGTTAACTTTCTCTTGCATGCGTTTCAACGTTCTTTGTGTGTTGTTTTATGAATGCAGTGTTGTATGCAGTCTCCCAATCTTGGCTCCATATTTGATGTGTTCCGTAAGATTGCAATCTCACGTTTTCACAATCCTAAATAAGGCACCAGTTCAGTTAGGAATCATGTGTAATATGCTGAAATTTCAATGATCAATCTTAAAATAAATTTCCAAATATAAACTGATTTCTTTCTTTTTATTTAAATTCTCTTATATATATATATATATATATATATATATATATATATATATATATATATATATATTACCGGTTGTTGTATGACTATTAAAAGATTATAATTAATGTTAGTCTGTTTGGGAATTTGGTAAACCTAGACTAGATACCTGATGAAACAGTTGCTTAGTAATGCAAGATTAACTTCCCCAGACAGCTCACAGCGTTTAACCCGCTTTTATTGGCAAGCAGTAACGCGAACATAGCAAAATCAAAGTAACAAACTTACAATAGCTAATAAATAAAAATAACATATAATGCTGCCAACAATGTCACATTTTAAGTAACAAATTCTGTTACTAAAAATAAACTCCAGCTCCACCCAAAAAAGCCCCAGAAAGCCCAATTGTACCGATGGGACTGACCGACTGCCATGTCATCCTCACCTGATAGGCATCAATGCATGCGGATATGGAGCATCAGGTGGTCACCCCCTGGCTGTTGCCAGCTTTCGTAACAAAAGACACTACTTCTCAATCAAGTAGCTCCTCGACTGACCTCACAAGGGCTGAGTGCACCCTGCTTGCCAACAGCGCTCGGTAGACCCAAAAGATCACCAATCCAAGTGCTAGCCAAGCTGGACAGTGTATGTCTTCTGTGATCTGACATGAAGCAGTGTTATCATTGCGGTAAAGCCACTGGAAAATTTATTATTATTATTATTACTATTATCATTATTATTACATTGATGAAGCAAACACCATTCGCTCTCACTACTAATTAAGATTTTTCCAATGTTTCCACTGCATGTTAAGACCAGAGACTGTAAGATCCTGCAACATTAAATCTGTAACCACACCTAGCAGGTAACAAATATCGACTGCATTTCGTCTTGCTCCAAACAGACGTGATAAAATTCTTCACCCAGAGAAAATAAAGTAACTATAAGGGAGAAAATCCTGTAAAGCCACAGAGAAATTATCGAACCTGGCAGCAGAAATTTAAAAACGAAGATTAAAATTTTATGGGCACTCACAGTAATAAGACTCATACATAAAATAATGACGTATATGTAAGCACTCCGTCTTCAGGCCACGAGTGGCTTACAGGGACCATCCGAGCGCCGTGTCATCCTCAGAGGAGGATGCCGATAGGAGGGGCGTGGGGTCAGCACACCCCTCTCCCGGTCGTTATGATGGTATTCTTGAGCGAAACCGCTACTAATCGGTCGAGTAGCTCCTCAATTGGCATCACGAGGCTGAGTGAACCCCGAAAAATGGCAACAGCGCATGGCGGCCTGGATGGTCACCCATCCAAGTGTCGACCACGCACGACTGCGCTTAACTTCGGTGATCTCACGGGAACTGGTGTAGCCACTGCGCTAAGGCCGTTGCCAATGACATATGTGAGAAACGTAAATAACATATATGACGTGTTGGCAGAAGAGCCAACACCGTGTTGCTAGAGGAGGCCGAAATGCACGCGTTTAAGCTCACGCAGACTGGCGTGAGGTCTGGAACAATTAAAGGAATTATAGTAGCCAAAAATAGTACATAGCTTCTGGAATACTTAACTTTAATCCATAATTGGAGAACATCGCTCTTGATGATACATAATTACAATCTCAATATAAACTGGTAATAGCGCCTTGCTAGGTCGTAGCAAATGACGTAGCTGAAGGCTATGCTAACTATCCACTCGGCAAATGAGAGCGTATTTGTCAGTATATCATCGCTAGCAAAGTCTGCTGTACAACTGGGGCGAGTGCTAGGAAGTCTCTCTAGACCTGCCGTGTGGTGGCGCTTGGTCTGCAATCAATGACAGTGGCGACACGCGGGTCCGACGTATACTAACGGACCGCGGCCGATTTAAAGGCTACCACCTAGCAAGTGTAGTGTCTGGCGGTGACACCACAATACCAATAAATAATGGCAGCCATATGGCAGATGAAGAAACCGAATCTTTAAATTACTACGTAATACAGCAGGGTCGTTACGCAAATAAAATGGTTATCGTTTTGCTCAGGTTGGAAGCTCCTTTTCCGGTTTTTTCTGCGTTTTTGATTCAAAATTTGGGTTTTCTGAAAACTTCATAATGCAATAAACTATTTACTTCTTTTTGTTCAACCATACATGTTTTAACATCTTCTTGTACACTTCCATTGATCAGATTTCTGTCTGAATGTAGGAATTAAGAAAATATGAAATTACATTGTTGTTGTCTTCAGTCCTGAGACTGGTTTGATGCAGCTCTCCATGCTACTCTATCGTGTGCAAGCTTCTTCATCTCCCAGCACTTACTGCAATCTACAGCCTTCTGAATCTGCTTAGTGTATTCATCTCTTGGTCTCCCTCTACGATTTTTACCCTCCACGCTGCCCTCCAATGCTAAATTTGTGATCCCTTGATGCCTCAGTATATGTCCTACCAACCGGTCGCTTCTTCTTGTCAAGTTGTGCCACAAACTCCTCTTCTCCCCAATTCTGTTCAATACCTCCTCATTAGTTACGTGATCTACCCATTTAATCTTCAGCATTCTTCTGTAGCACCACATTTCTAAAGCTTCTATTTTCTTCTTGTCCAAACTATTTATCGTCCATGTTTCACTTCCATACATGGCTACACTCCATACAAATACTTTCAGAAACGACTTCCTGACACTTAAATCTATACTCGATGTTAACAAATTTCTCTTCTTCAGAAACGCTCTCCTTGCCATTGCCAGTCTACATTTTATATCCTCTCTACTTCTACCATCATCAGTTATTTTGCTCCCCAAATAGCAAAACTCCTTTACTACTTTAAGTGTCTCATTTCCTAATCTAATACCCTCAACATCACCCGACTTAATTCGACTACATTCCATTATCTTCGTTTTGCTTTTGTTGATGTTCATCTTATATCCTCATTTCAAGACACTGTCCATTCCGTTCAACTGCTCTTCCAAGTCCTTTGCTGTCTCTGACAGAATTACAATGTCATCGGCGAAGCTCAAAGTTTTTATTTCTTCTCCATGGATTTTAATACCTACCGCGAATTTTTCTTTTGTTTCCGCCACTGCTTGCTCAATATACAGATTGAATAACATCGGGGATAAGCTATAACCCTGTTTCACTCCCTTCCCAAACTCTGCTTCCCTTTCATGTCCCTCGACTCTTACAACTGCCTTCTGGTTTCTGTACAAATTGTAAATAGCCTTTCGCTCCCTGTATTTTACCCCTGTCACCTTCAGAATTTGAAAGAGAGTATTCCAGTCAACATTGTCAAAAGCTTTCTCTAAGTCTACAAATGCTAGAAACGTAGGTTTTCCCTTCCTTAATCTATCTTCTATAGTCTTAAGGTCAGTATCGGCTCATGTGTCCCAATATTTTTACGGAATCCAAACTGCTCTTCCCCAAGGTAGGCTTCTACCAGTTTTTCCATTCGTCTGTAAATAATTCGCGTTAGTATTTTGCAATCGTGACTTATTAAACTGATAGTTCGGTAATTTTCACATCTGTCAACAGCTCCGTCCGCAGCTCGTGGTCGTGCGGTAGCGTTCTCGCTTCCCGCGCCCGGGTTCCCGGGTTCGATTCCCGGCGGGGGTCAGGAATTTTCTCTGCCTCGTGATGACTGGGTGTTGTGTGATGTCCTTAGGTTAGTTAAGTAGTTCTAAGTTCTAGGGGACTGATGACCATAGATGTTAAGTCCCATGGTGCTCAGAGCCATTTGAACCATTTGTCAACAGCTCCTTTCTTTGGGATTAGAATTATTATATTCTTCTTGAAGTCTGAGTGAATTTCGCCTGTCTTATACATCTTGGTCACCAGATGGTAGAATTTTGTCACTGACTGGCTCTCCCAAGGCTGTCAGTAGTTCTAACGGAATGTTGTCTATTCCCGGGGCCTTGTTTCGACTTAGGTCTTTCAGTGCTCTGTCAAACTCTTCACGCAGTATCATATCTCCCATTTCATCTTCATCTACATCCTCTTCCATTTCCATGATATTGTCCTCAAGTACATCGCCCTTGAATAGACCCTCTATATACTCCTTCCACCTTTCTGCTTTCCTCTCTTTGCTTATATACATATATATATGGGAGAGGAGGAAGAGAGATGGAGAGGGAAAGAAAGAGCACAGTTTTGTTATGGCAGAGCTGTTGTCAAGTGGTATGTAGATTTTCGTCGTGGTTTTTCATATTCTGACAAGTTCTATGAGACAGTTTTTGTACCTGCTGCCAGATAATGTCCCAGGATTTTGTAATGCTATTAGCTTTCTAGACCACTTTGTTTACATTGCGGATTCTGGCATACTTTGTTTACATCTTGTGACAGAGGTCAATGACCTACTGACGTCATCACATTCTTTATCATTGGAAAGTCACACGCCTTTTCCAGTCCCATGCCCTCCCCTCTGTTCTCCTCCTTATTTGCAACTACTCATAGTACAGTATTAACAGTGAAAAATGGCTCTGAGCACTATGGGACTTAACTTCTGAGGTCATCAGTCCCTAGAACTTAGAACTACTTAAACCTAACTAACCTAAGGACATCGCACACACCCATGCCCGAGATAGGATTCGAACCTGCGACCGTAGCGGTCGCGCGGTTCCAGACTGTAGGGCCTAGAACCGCTTAGCCACCCCGGCCGGCCTATTAACAGTGAAAGCGCCAATCAAAAAACTTCAAGCTGGTGGTGGTAACACAACTTCGTTAAAGGATATTGGAAACTCTTCCCCTAGCCATCACCTCCTTATCGCCAACCAAACATGGTGCAGTATTAAAATCAAATAACCAGTGCAAAACGAGATAGTGAAATAGCCCAATTTAATTGTGTTAACTTCTGTTTCCAATAAATCAGAGTGCAGTATTTAAATTATGTATAAAAGTGTTGTGAACATATATTACTTCTGACATACACATCGAGCCACACACCCTCCCCTCCACTCTCCCTGACTCCTACCAGTTAGAGAGTAGTACTAAAATGAAGTGCGATAATTGTACCACATATGCAGTAAAAATAAATTATGTGACCTTAAGTATGAGGAAATTAGCTCAACTGTGCTTTATGTTCCAACCCCACATCCTCCTGTTTTCACCCAGTGAGAGCATATTATTTATTTGAGACGTTAAAATTATATAACTCTACTTGAATATCTCTTCATACTTAATCAGCTTTGTACTAAAATGATTAATCAGAAAGCGCCATATTCAAAGACGCGTATAATATACCAAAAACAGCACACACACACACACACACACACACACACACACACACACACATACACACACACACACAAACTATATACGCTACATATTGCACAGCATCTTCCTTTCTCCCGAATTGGAGCCTAGTATTATAGCCGCCATTAAAATAAGTCAGCGAATTGCGGTGTAACATAATGTGGTCTGTTCTCAACAGTATCTGTACGACCTGACATATTTTTCTAAAGCAAAATGAGTCACATAATTAAAAAGTATCTGAACTGCATAAACGAGGAAAATATTGTCAAATACGTTTTCATTACTGCCTTCATAACGTTATTTTTTGACTAGCTCAGCAGTCAGGTTGGTAAACTTCATTTTCTGTAGAAATGAAAATGAAGATATAACATATTTAAAAACAAAAATTTGCTTCAAAAATGTAATTAACAACTTAGTGTATGTTGTTATTGAGGATAGGTGTTACTTTACATACTATTTCGCAAACAATAAGAAATGGGTTGTAATATCAACTCCCAATTTATGGCCTAGTTGCTCTCTGCACCAACAGATGGCTGCACTTATAGAACGATCACTACAGTTGGTGTAAGACACAACATAGACTCAATTATTTTCTACATCTATGATTAATGTTAAGTGTCACTATATCCTTTCCAAGTCTAAAATATCTGCAAAGTACACCTGCAATGCAGAACGTGTAACTTTTAGGTCAAGTATTGCATACATATGTTCCATATACACACATATATTCGTCATATTAGTGCCTGAAACATGAGTTTCAACTCTACATTTAAGTTCTCGGATAGTATTTTCATCCATAAATAGTTACAAATAGCGTTACATACTAAGAGTTCACATTACAAGTTAGGCCTAAGAGTCTGATGTCTTAAAACTATCCTGATGAGGATGGTAACTGCAGAGGAAACGTGTCAGCTAAAATACTAAACTAAATAGGCAAATGCGAAAACATTCTTTCCGTAGAAACAGCCTGAGGCTATGGGTGCTTTAGGGATGATGTTTCCTGGAAACGAGGAAGAGAAAGAGGAGGCAGCATACTCGGAAATGACTGAAGATAAGAAACCCTCTCCTTCTTATTCACACGAGATAAGGAACTCCGGAGAATCCTCTCCCCACCTCTTTCTGACTTGCCTTGCATGTACTATTACATGTAATATTTCCATGTCTGTATCATCATCAATTTCTGACTTACACACCACAGTAAGTCTTCTGACAACAATACAGTAGATGTCAATATATTTAGCTCAAAAATCTTTAAAAATGACTTAAAATCATACCGAAAGTGGTTCATTTTGGGTATTGGTGTGATAATACATTTTACATTTACTACTTTCATTGTTTATAACTCTGCTTTAGCTAAAAGTTCTATCAGTAGTACCAATAACTACAGTGGATGTATTTTAATTAGTTATACACACAATTTAGGTAGAGATATATTTGATTTGCTTGTAAAAGGATTTCAACTTTTCGTGAGTTTTAGGTCCGAGAGTAATACTTGTGTATTTTAAGTTCTAATATAGATTTGCAGTAATGCTCCTATGTGATCAAGTCTTATATATGTAGATAAACATAATGTTGACGAACTATTGTCATCTGCTGTACTACGGTTTACTTAATTTGTGGCTATAAGTGACCTGTGTGTATTTTAATAAGTTATACAGACAATGTAGAAGAGGAAATAACTTGCAAGTGTGGCACATCTACAAGCTTTCGTCAAAAATGTGTGCTGCTTAACCTTAAAGTTTTTATCAGCAGTGCCAACATGCAAGATGAATGCATTTTAATAAATAATACAGGTAATTTAGATGCTGAAGAATTTGGTTTGAAGCTTTGATGTGCTGTCAAAGTGTCTGAAATCTTACAGATAATACAAAAAAGAGAAATAATTGTATTCATTTTCGAGATATCGGCTCTGCCATTGTCTTTGGATATGTAATGCATCTCTGTTACTGTCCTTGGCTGCTTCGCGAGTTTCAATAAGCAAATAAAGTCATTTTGCAGTTTCAGTGATAGTTCGCAATGAGACGCTTTCTTCCTTTGTAAAATCGACGTGACAAATACATAATCTTCCTTCCTTCCTAACCTAGTGTACGTTCATATTTATCTGTTTCTTGGCAATGTGGTGTCTTCTTGGACATCACATATTTTTATTAGATGATGGTGTTATTTAATAGATAATAGGGTGTACAGTCTCCAAACGTTTATGGCAATAACCGTATATCAGTATCATCGATCATATTTTTCTAGTGTAGAAAAAGATGCCTTATCGTTATCCCTCCTAAACTGATGCTTGTGAACAATTTAGATGGGGAAATATTTAATTTCAGGCTGTATTGTGACTTACGTCGAGAGTGAAACCAGTTAATTAACTCAGTCTATCCTTGTAATGTCAACTGTTAGTGGCATTGAAGTACTTACTACAGAGTTGCAAATCGTGTTTTAGGGACTAATTCGAATAACATGTGTGGATATGGAACACATTGTTGCAATACTGGATATAAAAGTTACACTTCTTGTATCTCAGAAGAACTTTTGCAAGCATATAGTGACACTTTACAATAATCATAAATGTGGAAAATAATTAATTCGAGGCTCTTTTGTGTATTACACCAAGTGTGGTACTCAGATCATAGATTTATTAGTGCAGCCATCTGCTGGTGACAATAAGCGTCTGGACCATAAATCAGGAGTTGATCTTATTTCATATTTCTGAGGGTTTGCAAAGCACTTGTTAAAGTAAAACTAATCTTCAGCAACTGTGTACTACTTATTTGTTAATTATACATTTGTATACTCATTCCAATACTCCACAGTGATTAATGTATAGCTTCCAACGAAATTTACCAATGCGACAGCTGAGCCAGTCATAAACAATTCTTTAAAGTTATTAATAAGAACATAGTTGCCGCCGGCCTGTGTGGCCGAGCGGTTCTAGGCGCTTCAGTCTGGAACCGCGCGACCGCTAAGGTCGCAGGTTCAAGTCCTGCCTCCGGCATGGATGTGTGTAATGTGCTTAGGTTAGTTAGGTTTAAGTAGTTCTCAGTTCTAGGGGACTGATGACCTCAGATGTTGAGTCCCATAGCGCTCAGAGCCATTTGATTTTGAACATAGTTGCCAATATTGTCCTCACTGTATGCAATTCAGCTACTTTTCAAGCTGTGTAACACATTTTTTATTCAAATATTTCAGGTTTTTCTTATAGCTCCGCACACAGCCCAGATGGGGCTTCACTATAATTGATTCTTTGACATTAATTGTTCCTAAAATACTGGGCACCGATTCGAGGAGAAAGAGGGAAGGCAATTAATCATGCAGTGTGTGTGTGTGTGTGTGTGTGTGTGTGTGTGTGTGCTCGCTGTTTTGTGTAAATAATGCATACTTTTGAATATAGAGCCATTTTTGACACGTCATTTCAAAAAAATGCTGATCGGATACAGAGGTATGTATGTGTACGTAATTATCTGTCGCACAACTTGCCCCATTTCGACATCTCATTTTAATACTACACTCCGGCTAGGTGGATATAGAACGAGATGATGATGGAACATAAAGCACAGTTTAACTAGTTTCCCCATACTGACGGTCATGTAACTGTTTTTCACTCAGGACCTGACATGATTTTCGCATCTCATTTTAATACTACTCTCTGATTGTTTAGATTTAGGGAGAAGGGAGGGGGAATGTGTGTGGCCTAGTGTTTACGCTGAATCTAATGTAGTTTGCCACCATGCGTAAACATTAGACGATTGAACAGTGCAAAAACGTTGTGTGGAGTGACAAATTACAATACACAATGTGGCGATCCGATGGCAGGGTGTGGGTATTGTGAATGCCCTGTGAACGTCATCTAAATGGTTCAAATGGCTCTGAGCACTATGGGACTCAACTGCTGAGGTCATTAGTCACCTAGAACTTAGAACTAGTTAAACCTAACTAACCTAAGGACATCACACACATCCATGCCCGAGGCAGGATTCGAACCTGCGACCGTAGCGGTCTCGCGGTTCCAGACTGCAGCGCCAGAACCGCGCGGCCACTTCGGCCGGCTGAACGTCATCTGCCAGCGTGTGTAGTGCCAACAGTAAAATTCGAAGGCGGTGATGTTATGGTGTATTCGTGCTTTTAATGGAGGGGGCTTGCATTCCTTGTTGTTTTGCGTGCCACCATCACAGCACAGGCCTACATTGATGTTTTAAGCACCTTCTTCCTTCCCACTGTTGAAGAGCAATTCGGGGATGTCGATTGCATCTTTCAACACGATCGAGCACCTTTACAAATTCACGGCCTATGGTGGAGTGGTTACACGACAATAACATCCCTGTAATGGACTGTCCTGCACAGTCCTGACCTGAATCCTACAGAACACCTTTGGGATGTTTTGGAACGCCAGCTTCGTGCCATGCCTCACCAACCGACATCGATATCTCTCAGTGCAGCACTCCGTGAAGAATGGGTTGCCATTCCCCAAGAAACCTTCCAGCATTTGGTTGAACGTATGCCTGCGAGAGTGGAAGCTGTCATCTAGGCTGAGGGTAGGCCGACGCCAGCATTACCGATGGAGGGCGCCACGAACTTGTAAGTTATTTTCAGCCAGGTGTCCGGGTACTTTTTATCACATAGTGTATCTATCCCAATGAGAGATAATGGATCTCGTTTAGAGGCCGTGGAGCCTGGACCAGATGTACTGGGAAATACGTTTTCTGATGATTTTTATGACTTTCAGAGTGGAACTGGAGACAGGAATTTGCTGCATAAATTGTGGGTAATTAAAATGTACAGACACATTTATTTCCGAAGGACGCAGATTCGTCGACAGCAGAGATGATGGTTGTGGAATGTGCAAAATTGTAGGGATTTTGAGGTAATTAAAGGTGCCCAGAGGCCCCTCTAGTGCGTCATCCCAGCGCAGCAGCGTGAAAGTGATCGACTGAGGCAATTCGCTGCTAGATATACTATTTGTGAATTGTGTCCAAACTTCTATGCATCTGTACACGACAAACACAGTTCCTAGTGCATTTAAGCTAGAAAGATCACATAAATCACATTGTTGAACAATTCCTGGGGAATGCGATTTATCGACGAAGATCATCTATAAAATGCGATAGTGGTTCTTCAGTGTTGTTTATCAGTCAGAGACCAATATCAGATTCAGTTAACGGGACCGGGCGAGGTGGCGCAGCGCTTAGCACCATGGGCTCGCATTCGGGAGGACAACGGTTCAAATCCCCGTCCAGCGATCCAGATTTAAGGTTTTCGTGATTTCCTTAAACCTTCTGAGGCAAATGCCCGGAAGGTTTCTTTGACAAGCCACGACCGATATCTCTTCCCGTCCTTCGCTAATCTAAATTTATTCTTCGTCTCTAATGATCTCGTTGACGACGGGACAATAAACACTATGTTTTCTTTCTTCCTCTGAGTTGACAGGAGAGATAAGGGGTAGCATAAATTAAACAAGGAATCGTACGACACGACACGGGTTAGATTTATCACAACGTTAGCGTAACAAAAAGGTCAACTGCTACCACTTGGAAAGAACATTGTGCAACATGGAAAGTGTCTTTATTTCATAATTTCGAATGTCGAAGTTCATAAACGTAGATTTGAGGAGCTCGGACCCAAAACGCTAAAGACACGCAGCGTGAAAGGCACACGTTACTGTGATCTGCTTCGCCAACATGTGCTCCCTGCTCTACAGCAGATATATGCTTTTGACTCGACTGTTTTGAAGCACGATGGAACCCCACTTCACATTTTTCTGTGGTCACTCGGTTACAAATTTGGAGAAAATCGAATCAATGGCCGATCGTTCCAAAGTACGTGGCCACCAAGATTACCACATTTGAAATCGTGTGATTTCAGGCTGTGGTGTTATTTGAAGGACAAGCTTCATCAACGGCAAGCAAACAAAGGTTGGGGATTGAAGACGAGCATAGCGAGGAAGGTAGCCAACATCCTACTTGGGATATTCGCGCCCGGGTTCCCGGGTTCGATTCCCGGCGGGGTCAGGGATTTTCTCTGCCTCGTGATGGCTGGGTGTTGTGTGCTGTCCTTAGGTTAGTTAGGTTTAAGTAGTTCTAAGTTCTAGGGGACTTATGACCACAGCAGTTGAGTCCCATAGTGCTCAGAGCCATTTGAACCATTTGGGATATTCGGACAGCGGTAGAGCAGCCTCTAGTGAGGTTCCAGACTATCGCAGACGGTCGTCACATCAAGCAAAGTTTGTAACCCGGAAAGTAAACATAGTATGCAATTAACTAAATCTACTCTCTCATATGGAGATTAAGATGTGTATCTTTCAATGGTTAAATCGTTATTTCTCTTTCGCATGTTCTTACAATTGTTTCATCAAAGTTTCATTGTCTTACGATCACTCCTTTTTAAAGGGGGGCCCCTCAAGTAGTGAAAGTTTAATTGTAACCACACTGTATGAAACGCCCGTTATTGACGTACCAGCCACACAGAATTCACCATTTTCTTCCACGTATGGAACACCTAACGCTCACCAGCTTTCGAAAATGACCTAATAATTTTTGGACAATCGAAGAGGAACGGCCTGCTTCTAAAGAAGAAACTGAAACATTGCTGAAAATAAGCCTGTCATTAACATCGTTTTCGCCCTGAATAACTTCTTTCGCCCTTACGACACGTTTTGGACCATCAGTCAAGGCCGAGAGCAGAAGCTTTCACCTTTGTTGAAGAGCCACTATATTCTTTACCATTTCAGGTCTAGCCAGAGACGGCCGTAGTACAGAAGGAGTATCGTAAATGATTTGGTGTTCCCGCGGCTAGTACTCATCTACGCATTATGAGGACTGTTGTTCACATCTTAATAGACGTTAACAATTCTTCGTATGTTTCTTTCGGCGCCCTACCTACTGGGAAACTATACTCACGGTGTGGTCGTCGGCACGTCCGAACACGACAGGCCCTTTCTGCCAGTGTGTCCCATCTCCACGTCGATTCATATTGTGTGCGCTTTTAAGGAAGGTTACTAACATTTGGTTGGCCAGGTTCCTGATACAGTGTGTGAGGGTACTGGTGTGTAGTATCTGTAAGTGCTTGTTCTTTGGAGTGCGACAATGCCCATTGGCGCAGAGAGTCGCAAGCAGAGGCAGTTGTTGAGAGGCTGTGGAAGGTGTAGGCTGCGTGAGTCAAAGGCGGTTGCGTAGCCAAGAATGTATCTCTATGTTCAATAGTAGTGGCACACAGTGTGAATAATAGTGTGTTTATGTTTGTGCAGTCTGATAAGGGAAATAAATTAAATTTTACCAGTTCTTAATGCGTCTCCATCAGTTAGTACCACACCATTGCATTTAACAAAGAACGAAGTTTCCATATACACGGTCAACTACAACAAGAGGATTGTAACATAATAATCATTAATTAACACATATAATCTCCAAGGAGACGGGAGCTTATAAGTGGTTGGGACCAGTGACAAGCCTTCAATCTGTACTAGACAGTTTTCAACCCAAATTTTTGCTATCTGTCATGTGTAAAATATCCCCAATGTGAATCTGGCAGTCCTCACGACATCATTATTATCATAAGTTATTTGTCATTCAGTGCTGGTCTTTAACTATAGATTTCATAATATTCGTGCCGCCATCTGCTGTTATGAACGTCTTCGTACTTCCTCTCACGCAATTCTTTATGGTGTTATAATATTAACAAAATCTACAGGCCCAAGTACCATAATTATAAATTATTTACAAATGTGCTATTATGTTGTTGTTGTTGTTGTCTTCAGTCCTGAGACTGGTTTGATGCAGCTCTCCATGCTACTCTATCGTGTGCAAGCTTCTTCATCTCCCAGCACTTACTGCAATCTACAGCCTTCTGAATCTGCTTAGTGTATTCATCTCTTGGTCTCCCTCTACGATTTTTACCCTCCACGCTGCCCTCCAATGCTAAATTTGTGATCCCTTGATGCCTCAGTATATGTCCTACCAACCGGTCGCTTCTTCTTGTCAAGTTGTGCCACAAACTCCTCTTCTCCCCAATTCTGTTCAATACCTCCTCATTAGTTACGTGATCTACCCATTTAATCTTCAGCATTCTTCTGTAGCACCACATTTCTAAAGCTTCTATTTTCTTCTTGTCCAAACTATTTATCGTCCATGTTTCACTTCCATACATGGCTACACTCCATACAAATACTTTCAGAAACGACTTCCTGACACTTAAATCTATACTCGATGTTAACAAATTTCTCTTCTTCAGAAACGCTCTCCTTGCCATTGCCAGTCTACATTTTATATCCTCTCTACTTCTACCATCATCAGTTATTTTGCTCCCCAAATAGCAAAACTCCTTTACTACTTTAAGTGTCTCATTTCCTAATCTAATACCCTCAACATCACCCGACTTAATTCGACTACATTCCATTATCTTCGTTTTGCTTTTGTTGATGTTCATCTTATATCCTCATTTCAAGACACTGTCCATTCCGTTCAACTGCTCTTCCAAGTCCTTTGCTGTCTCTGACAGAATTACAATGTCATCGGCGAACCTCAAAGTTTTTATTTCTTCTCCATGGACTTTGATACCTACTCAATATACAGATTGAATAACATCTGGGACAGGCTACAACCCTGTCTCACTCCCTTCCCAACCGCTGCTTCCCTTTCATGCTCCTAGACTCTTATAACTGACATCTGGTTTCTGTACAAATTGTAAATAGCCTTTCGCTCCCTGTATTTTACCCCTGCCACCTTCAGAATTTGAAAGAGAGCATTCCAGTCAACATCGTCAAAAGCTTTCTCTAAGTCTACAAATGCTAGAAATGTAGGTATGTGGTATTAATTAACGGGCAAAACAGATTTAACGAAATGCACAATTTCAAGCACACAAACACGGGGCAGTGTATAAACACGAATAGCGCAGAAATATTGACAAAGGGAGAATGTCATCCGTAATCATATAAATATTTTCGTTTAGAACGGGAAAAACCACTCCATTGTCTTCAATAAGGCAACATTTTTAACATTTCGAAGAGACGTAAGGGAGAAAACTGTTCGTCATATATTACCGTCAGAGGAAGACATGTGCCGTTGAAGAGGAGCGTGGCTTGTTTGAGAGAGTGGCATGACGAAATTCAATTTGCCACATAAATCGTAAATAAATTTATGGTCGCGGTAAGGCGCGGCAGCAGAGTTGCGGCGGAAGATGAGAGAGTCCAGATGGTAACACCGCGGTGACCGGCAGCTCATCCGTAGCTCGTCCCATCGTCCCACTAATTAAATGAGCACGCAGTAAACGACGCGAAACAAGGGACCAACTCATATGTGAAGGATGCGCGCCACTGAAAATGAAAATACCCTATGTAGTAAAACTTTTTCTGGCTGCGTGACGGTAATTACGAAACCACAGGCATATTAATCTCTTTTGCGAAGCAGCTACCAGGAGCTCTGTGTGTGAGCGTGTGAGTGCGCGCATCGACTACGTCAAATACGAGCATAAAAATGGGACGTAATAAAAAAAAACCGCTCATTAAAATGAGCCTTAATATCTCGTCCTTCAGAAGTAGGAAATGAACTCTGGCACATTTAAAATTAATAAATTTAAATGCGCGCCTGGAGGTGTATTGACACTGCGCGCCGCATCTGCCGTTGATATCCGTCCGAATCACAGTAATTAAAAGGAGGGCGCGGCCGTCCTCGCAAATCTGTCGGCACGGTCGCTGCCCGTAGACTGTGACGAATCCCAGGTGTCAACCCCGCCTGTCGTAAAACTCACTGTTTCCCTGTGTTCGGTCGCCTGATTAATATTGTGGAGAGAGCTATTTTCCAATCATCGAGCTGTTTCTTCAGCTTCCTTCTAAACTCCACAAGCCAATAATCTATTCTGTGCTACGGTGCCAACTTCCAGTAAGAATGACATTTCGGCTTTTCCTGTTCCATTCAGAAATGTTGCCAGTATGAGCTCGAAATTCCCTCATGGTCTTTTCGTAAGATATAATGTGAGGGGAAGTAATATGTTGCCTGTATCTTCTTCGCACGTATTCCCTCGGCGTTTCAACTGTGAACTTCTACATAAAGAATAACGTCTTTTTAACGCTACTGTTTAATGAGAATTTCCGTGTCTCATGCGCCCATGCTACACGTATTACTGAGGAAGTGAACCGCTCTTCTTATAACCTGTCTGGCATGGGATTTTCCTACAGTTAGTTTTATGTAGTAGTTTCAATGCGATTTCGTTTTGTGTACGCTCGTAGATACTTAACAGTTTTGAGTGTTTGCAGCGATTCATCGCCTGTCGTGTAATAGAAAAGTAATCGCCGGCCTTGGTGGCCGAGCGGTTCTAGGCGCTACAGTCTGGAACCGCGCGACCGCTACGGTCGCAGGTTCGAATCCTGCCTCGGGCATGGATGTGTGTGATGTCCTTAGGTTAGTTAGGTTTAAGTAGTTCTACGTTCTAGGGGACTGATGACCTTAGAAGTTAAGTCCCATAGTGCTCAGAGCCATAAGAAAAGTAATCAGCCATACCACTTAGTCATATGCAATACATTGTACTTCTTATGTTAAGAGTCAGCTTCCAGTCCCCACGTTTGGCGTTCATACTCGGCAGGTAATTATGTAGCCTATAAGGACAGAATTTTTCCATAAAGCGATTTTCCTAAGCGCAACAGCGTCTCCCTCGGACAGCCCACAACGTCTCCGGCCTGACAGCCAGATCATTTAAACATACACCGAAGCGCCAAAGACACTGGTGTAGGCATGCGTATTCAAATACAAACATATATAAATAGGCAGAATATGGATCTGCAGTCGGCAACGCCTAAATAAGACAACAAGAGGCTGGCGCAGTTGTTAGATCGGTTACTGCTCCTACACTGACAATTTATCAAGATTTCAGTGAGTCTGAATGGGTGTTATAGTCGGCGCTCGACCGATGTGACACACCATCGCCGATGTTGTGATGAAGTGGGGATTTTCCCGTTCGAACATTTCACGAGTGTACCGTGAGTATCAGGAATGGGGTAAAACATCAAACCTCCGCAATCGCTGCGGCCGGAAAAACATCCTGCAAGAACTGGACTAATAACGGCTGAAGAGAATTTTCCATGGTGACAGAAGTGCAATCCTTCCACAAATTGCTGCGGAATAAGTGCTGGGACATCAACAAGTGTCAGTGTGCGAACCATTCAATGAAACATCATCGATATGGGCTTTCGGAGCCGATGGCCCACTCGTGTACCATTGATGACTGCACAACACAAAGCTTTACGCCTCTCTTGGGCCCGTCCACGCCGACACTGGACTGTTGATGACTGAAAACATGCCGCCTGGTCGGACGAGTCTCGTTTCAAATTGTATCGAGCAGATGGATGTGTAGGGGTATGGAGAAAACCTCATGAATCCATGGACCCTGGGTGACAGTAGGGGACTGTTCAAGCTGGTGGAGGTTCTGTAATGGCGTAGATCGTGTGCAGCTGGAGTGACATGGGACACCTGATACACCTAGATACGACGGGTGACACGTATGTAAGCATCCTACCTGGTCACCTGTATTCATTCACGTCCATTGTGCGTTCCGACGGACTTCGGCAATTGCAGCAGCAATTCCAGCAGCAACTGAGCATATCTGGAATGCTTTGCAATGTGCTGTTCAGAGGAGATCACCATCCTCTCCTACTCTTACGGATTTATGGGCAGCCCTGCAGGATTTATGGATTCAGTTCCCTCCAGTACTACTTCAGACATTAGTCGAGTCCATGCCACGCCGTCTTGCGGCACTTCCGCGTGCTCGCGGAGGCCCTACACGATATTAGGCAGATGTACAGTTTCTTTGGCTCTTCAGTGTATAAGGGGCAGCATAAGGAAAAAAAGCTGACTACACAGAGAGCATTATGCGAACGTTGCGAACGCAGGTAGGTCTGCATATAGGAGTACCCGCTATTGGGAATCAGGAATGAACAGTATGAACGTTCACCGCTGTGCTCTGAGTGAAGTCAGCGAGTCGCGTGTGGGGTCCGACTTCACTATGGAGAGCTGGAAAGAGGAACAGCGAGGTGTAGAGCTGTTTTTGTGTGCTGAAGGAGTTTTGGGAACTGTAATTCGTGCCCAAATATCTACTGTGTATGGCAAACACAGTGTGTCACATGCGCTTACGTGTGTACGTGCAATAAACGATTTCGAGAAGGTCGAGTATCACTGAAAGACAGCAGTCGGCCAGGACAGACTAATCGTGTCATTAGCCCTTCTGCCGGCCGGGGTGGCCGAGCGGTTCTAGGCGCAACAGTCTGGAACCGCGCAACCGCTACGGTCGCAGGTTCGAATCCTGCCTCGGGCATTGATGTGAGTGATGTCCTTAGGTTAGTTAGGTTTAAGTAGTTCTAAGTTCTAGGGGACTGATGACCTTAGAAGGTAAGTCCCATAGTGCTCAGAGCCATTTGAATCATTAGCCCTTCTTCTCTCGGTTCTACAACGGATACTACCGAAACAAATAACCGTCGGGGGACCGAGGAAGACATATGGCTCATGCTGGGCATCAGTCACGCTACAGCCACGCCATGACGACGGAGCATCTGAAGTTCTGGAAAATCTGTGGGCAATGGGTTTCCCACAGCCTGACGGAGTAGCAGGAGTTGAACAGAATGTTGACGTCATTACAGCACCTGGAACGGTATCACGATGAAGAATATCGTTTCCTGTCTCGTATTGTCGGAGGAGATGAAACATGGTGTCATCATTTTGAGCCGGAGAGCAAGCATCGGAGCCAACAATGAACACATACGTTAAGTTGAAAAAGAGAGAGAGAGAGCGTAAGCAGAAGAGAGAGGGTGATATATACGTGCGTATGATAAATCCCTTCCCTCAAAAATATTTCTCTTCTTTATACTTCCTCTGTGTTACCACAGATGACGTGTCACTCATCTCATTTGTACTAAGATTGCAGTACACGCGAGGTGCCTATTTGCTTCCACCGCTTTTAGTAGAATGCATAATCTCTAAAAAATGTTCACCAACCTGCAGTCTTCTACGGTTGTTGTCGCCTGCGCAGAAAACAGCACGTAGGTCGTGAGTCTATTATCTGAAGGCTGTAAGAAACTCTTAGTTTATACGAGATGCAACTCGCTTTTTATTGGCAGAACACGAGAAACTGCACAATTACATTCCTTTCTAGTCACAAATGATTTCTATTTTTCAACAAATTGATGAACTGCATATTTCCGTAATTAATATCACGCTATTCTCGGCTATATGTCCAAATAACCACACATACCTAATGAAGTGTTAACTAACACCGACCGCGGCAGGCAGCATGTCTGTATGTCCACCGACACCGCCATCCAGCTCTCATCTTACAGCCGAACCACATCGACCGCCGTCCAAGTTAGGCTCGATCCGAAGATCACCGAAGTGCTTCCTCTGCCTTTTCGTTTTGCAGTTTGTTTATTATTCTGCTGGTTATTAATGCTTGTGAAATAATGGAATGATAGCAAGTTGTTGAGAGATGCTTTAATCTGAAATTCAAGTAAATACGCTGTATTATTTTTCAGATATTAATAGTAGAATATTACCATATTTGCAGGCATCTTCCAAACGCAGCAGCCAATCGCGGAGAAGGACCACAACTTAGGCGGTCTTTCTCACGATACCCGTACCTAACAAACCATCTGTCATCGGTACCTCACGCCACATTACGTCATCTTGCAACTGCTGCCTTCTCAACTGTTCTAAGAAGAGCTTCTTCTACCCGAATATGATGGCTACAAAGCCAGAAATATTACAAACACATGGGTTCAGCCCACCGACAAAAGCCAAAGCCGTGCCGAGTAGTTGCGGTGAAGTCCTGGCGACATTTTTCTTTGACTTCGATGGCCCACTGCTCATTTACTTTCTGGAGCACGGAGCCACAACTGATGTACAGTGATACGTGGTCACTATGCAGAAACTGAAGCGCGTCATTAAAGTCCAAACGGCATGCAATGTTGACGGACCGCATCATTCTGTTGCAGAATAATGCCCGTCCACGTGCTGCCAAGGTTGTTTCGACTACGTCGCAGAAGTTTCGCTGGGGAGCCCTTACTGATCCTCCACCAGTCCTGATCTCTCCCCATGTGACTTCCGTGTTTTTGGAGCCCTGAAGAGACATGCGTGAACCTCGATTTGATTCGGACGAAGAGGTGCATACCTGGAGACAATCGTCGTTCCCTAGGCAACCGCAAACATTTTTCCATGAAGTCACTGACCGTCTTGTCTCACACTGCGATGAATGTATTACCAGTTACTGCTATTACTTTTAAAATAATAAACAGCATACTTAATCGTTGTTCTATTTCAATTATGCACATTCATTCTGAAATTGTTTTATATCCTCGACGTTTACATGGCATGAGTAATTTTTGCACACTGTTTGAATAAATATTATTTTACCAGATCAAAACTATCAGTCATCAACCATTACAGTAAATTGTTCAACTGAAATGCCCGGGTCCTCCAACTGTAAGCTATAGACAAGGCTCCTTTATAAGTTCAGGAACTTGTCAAATAACGTTTTCCCGACGTGTGCGGCAGTTGATTTTTCAAGTAGCCTATTAGGTTCATGGGGGTAATCTATCATTTTATGTGATCTGGAGTGACAGATTCAGCATCTGTGTACTCTGCACACCCACGGAGCATCTGATAAGCAAGAAGTCGTGTTCACAGCACATCCAGCTTCTGGCAATTCTACCTGCGCTGCATATGCGAATGTAAAGGAAAAAGTCCTAATAAATGGTGCCATGGGAATTAACTTCTACCATGCACCTTACAGTGATTTCTAGAGTTTATATTTAGATACAGGTGTAGAATGATTGATCTTTTGGTAATACTATTTCTTCACTAACTCTCTTAATAACACTATATATACGCTGAAAAGTCCACACAGTATTAGCACATTACACAAACCCACCTAAACACACAATAAAATACAGTTTTATATCCACCAATTAAATAATGCATAATATTTTCCAAAATTTTTGGATTCTGCAAGATATAAAACTATCGTTTTGACTTAAAGTGTTAAGGTAGCAAAAACTCTATCGTGTACTTTGTTTAAATTTGATTGTAAAACTTCTCACGTATAATGAACAAACAAACTACTTTATTTCTTGAGAAATAATATTATGTAATTTTTCTCATACAGTGGCACTAAGATCCAAACGTTTTCGAGGTATGGTAAGGAACGTGTTCCAGGCAGTATGTATTGCGTTAATAATGGCCTACACATACATATTTGGAAAAACTCAACTCTATTCATGAACTCAACATAAATACTAAGCTTTGCATATAAAGCACTAATTTATACTCTGCCTGAAGATGGTGATCCGATGCAATGGCTTGAGTGTCGTCGTTTACATACTCCATGTAGCCTCTTTGTGTGTATTGTTCATACATACAATCTTCAGGGACCTGATTCCAGCTCTTTACACTATTGCAAACTCTTGCAACGTGCTGTGGAGACAACTGCGTCTTCTTCTTATTCCACAGATACATTCCATAGCTCGCTTTCCGTACTTTCCTATGGCGTCTCTTCACCTAAATACCACAAAGGTACTTCCCGTCTGCTTTTCCCTGCCTATCGTTAAAGGATCTTAACTAGAAGCCGACTCATTATATTGACCGGCTTGTACTATAATATTCATTTAACATACTATAATATGCTTCAGAATATTTTAAAAATCTCATTTACATTGTTATTTACTGTCTTCAGTTTTATAAAAGAAAGTTCTGTACATAATGGTGTAGTGTCATGTGATAAAATTAGTAATGTTACAGGTTTTTGTTGTTACTGTTGTGGTCTTCAGTCATAAATATGGTGTAATGAAGATCTCCAGGCAAGTCTATACTGTACAAAGACCTTGATTTCTGCATAACTGCTGGAACGTACGACGGTTTGAAACTGTGGCTATAGTCATAGTTTGATCTCTGTAATCCCTTCATGCCTCGTGATGTGTCCACTCAGTCGTATTATTTTACTGAAGTATGGTCCCAAATTTATTTCACCTCTGTTCGTTTCAGAATATCTCATTAGTTATCGAATTTATCCATCTAATCTTCAGCCTGTACCACTACATTTCAAACACCTCATTAGCTTCTTGTATGAAGCGAATATGGCCCACGTTACACTTCCATACAAGGCTATACTCCAGGTAAATCCTTTCAGAAAAGATTTTTTAACATTTCAATGTTTATTAGATGTTAAGAAATTCCTGTTTTTCGGAAATTATTTTCTTGCTGTTGCGCTTGCATTTTTCATTGGTCGTCCTCCGTTATTTTGCTGCTCAAATAACAAAAATTTTCTAACGCTTCAGGTGGCTCATTTCTTAATCCAATTCCCTCAGTATCGCCTCATTTAATTAGACTATCCTTGTTCTGCTTGTGTTGACTTTCATCTTAGAGTCTCTTTTCTAGACACTATCTACGGCATCTATCTGCTCTTCTACTACCCTGGCCATTTCTGAGAGAATTACCATGTCATTGGCCCTTGCATTTTACATCCTCTGTCTTAAACATCTTTTTTATAACAGAAGACATGTTGTCGTGAGAGATTTCAAAACTGTTTATTATTTGAGTGATAATTCAAATAGTTATCACCCTTAATTTAATTTTAGTACAAGTTTCAGACAATTTCTTTGTTACATTTTATAACCATATATTAATTACGTGTCCAGCAAACCCCTCCAAGCCGGCCGAAGTGGCCGTGCGGTTAAAGGCGCTGCAGTCTGGAACCGCAAGACCGCTACGGTCGCAGGTTCGAATCCTGCCTCGGGCATGGATGTTTGTGGTGTCCTTAGGTTAGTTAGGTTTAACTAGTTCTAAGTTCTAGGGGACTAATGACCTCAGCAGTTGAGTCCCATAGTGCTCAGAGCCATTTGAACCATTTGAACCAAACCCCTCCAATCTCCCCATTCGTATTCCCACCACATGGATCTGTACGACGCAGAGTGGGATCAGTAAAATATTAGATACCTCTTAATGCAGCTGTAAGTCTTGTATACAGTTATTCGTCTTATTTTACAGCATATGAGTGTGTTATTTTGAAACTTCCTTTTTATATTTCACAGCTCATGATTAATGGTGTATAAGAACACAAATTTTCAATACTTCTGGTCTATGTCTGCTGAAATATTTACGTATTAGTATTTCATTTTACTTTTATTTATGGATCTGAAAACGATCGTTAACTTATTGAAACCAATAATCATTTTTGACAATTTCCAGCTGAGACATTTTTGGCAAGTTCCAGCTGAGACTGTCAAAAGAAATATTGTTATTTAATTTAGTCTCCCTGAACTTTAAGTTCTTTTAAAAATTTTGTGTTAGTTTCCGTTGACGCTTGCTCAATGTATGGATCAAATAACATGAGGTATATGCTACAATCCAGTCCCACTTACTTCTCAGCCATTGCCGCCTCTTTCGTGTCCTCTGTCTCTTACTGTTACGCACTGAATCTATGAACACAGTAGTAAGCTTGCATGAAAGCAGTCTCTAGCTGATACTACTGCGTTTGTCGCCGAGAATGGCATCAAGACTCAAGACGGCAACTGAGCCACCGTGGCGGACGGAGTCCTCCTCAGTTTTCCTCAGAGCTGCTTAGCATGAGAAAGTCGAGTGTGCGTGGGTATTGTAATTTTCGCCAGCTGTCTACGTGGAAATAATTTGGGCCCCTCGTTACAGGTGTACGGCGTGGCCACTTAACGGCACGGCGGGGCGCCCTCAACTTTATTTACAGCCGGCGTCACAACACGCCGCCTCCCCGATATACTGTTACACTGTTTACACACTACAGCTTCTTCGATTAAGACTGACTGCGAAGGTGAAACACTTTTGTATCTGCACCTACAAATGTACTCGAGAAGTCACCGTGTGGTCTGTTGCATGGAGTACGTTTCAAGACTCTGTTGCTCCCTTCTTATATTTCTGGCAGCTGACGGTAGTCCTACGTCAGAGGTTGATTCAACCGTCAGGCTCATTACCGGAGAAGAATCTGAGAAGAACAGTATGCTTCGGCCGACTTCTTGTTTTTGTTGTGATCTTCAGTCCGAAGACTGGTCTGATGCAGTTCTCAGTGCTACTCTATCCCGTGCGAGCCTCTTCATCTCCGAATAGCTACTGCCACCTAAATCATTCTGAATCTGCTTACAGTATTCATCTCTTGATCTCCATCAACAATGTTTACCCCCCACACTTCCTTGCAACATAAAGTTGGTGATCCTTTGATGTCTGAAAATGTGTCCTGTCAACCGATCCCTTCTTTTGGTCAAGTGTTGCCACAAATTTCTTGTTTCCCCAATTCTATTCTATATCTCCTTATTAGTAACGAGATCTACCCATCTAATCTTCAACATTCTTCTGTAGCACCATATATCGAAGGCTTATATTCTATTTTTATCTAAACTATTAATCGTCCATATTTCACTTCCATCCATGGCTTCACTCCAGACAAACACTTTCGGAAAATACTTCCTAACACTTAAATCTGTATTCGATATTAACAAAATTCTTTTTTTCAAAAATGCTTTTATTGCATCTCCAGTCTCTAATTCTGCCATTATCAGATATTTTGCTGCCCAAATACCAAAACTCATCTACTACTTTATGTTGTGTTGGCAGAAGAGCCAACACCGTGTTACTAGAGGAGGCCGAAATGCACGCGTTTTAGCTCACGCAGGCTGGCGTGAGGAAGGAAGGACTATACTGACGTGAGGTCTGGAACATGACAAGGAATTAGAATTCAGAAAGCGGACGTAATTAGTTTGATACTTAACTTTAATCCATTAATGATGAACGTCGCTCTTGACGGTACATGATTCACAATATTATCTGTTCAGATTATAGTAACTGAATATATCGCCTTGCTAGGTCGTAGCAAATGACGTAACTGAAGGCTATGCTAAACTGTCGTCTCCGCAAATTAGAGCGTATGTAGACAGTGAACCATCGCTAGCAAAGTCAGCTGTACAAATGGGGCGAGTGCTATGGAGTCTCTCTCGACTAGACCTGCCGTGTCGCGGCGCTCGGTCTGCAATCACTGACAGAGGTGACACGCGGGTCCGACGTATACTAACAGACCGGGCCAATTTAAAGGCTACCACCTAGCAAGTGTGGTGTCTGGAGGTGACACCATCTTTAAGTGTCTCGTTTCCTAATCTAATTGCCTTAGAACCACCTGATTTAATTCGACTACATTCCGTTATCCTTGTTTTACTTTTGCTGATGTTCATCTTATATCCTCCTTTCAAGATAATGTCCATTCCGTTCAACTAATCTTTCAAGTCCTTAGCTGTCTCTGACAATTACAATGTCACTGGCATACCTCAGTGTTTTTATTTCTTTTCCCTGAACTTTGGTTCCCACTCCAAATTTTTCTTTGGTTTCCGCTACTCCTTGTTCAATGTGGAGAGTGAATAACTTCAGGGATAGGCTGGACCCTGTCTCAGTCCCTTCTCAACCAATGCTTCCCTTCGAGGTCCCTCGACTCTTGTAACTGCTGTTTCGCTCTCCGTATTTTAATCCTGCTACCTTCAGAATTTAAAAGAGACTATTCCAGTCAACGATCTCAAAAGCTTTCTCTAAGTCTACAAATGCTATAATCATCGGTTAGCTATTCCTTTAACTATCTTTTAAGACAAGCCGTGCTATCAGTGATGCCTCGTGTGTTCCTATATTTCTCCGAAATCCTAACCTATCTTCCCCGAGGTCGGCTTCAACCAGTTTTTCCATTCTTTTGTAAATAATTCGTGTTAATATTTTGCAACCACGACTTGTTCAACCGGTAGTTCAGTAATTTTCACACCTGTGAACAACGCTTTCTTTGGATTTGAAATTATTACATTCTTCTTGAAGTCTGAGGATATTTCGCCTGTCATATATATCTTCCCCACCAAATGGGAGTTTTGTCATGTCTGGCTCTCCGAAGGCTGTCAGTAGTTCTGGCGGAACATCGTCTACTCCCGGTACCATGTTTCGTCTTAGATCTTTCAGAGCACTGTCAGATTTTTCTCACGGTGTAATATCTCCAATCTCGTCTTCAGGTACGCCCACTTCACTTTCTATAATGTTGCCATCAAGTTCATCTCCCTCGTATAGATCCTCTATGTACTCCTACCATCTTTCAGCTTCATCTTCTTTCCTTAAGACAGATTTTCCATCTGAGCTCTTGATATTCATACAGCTGCTTCTCTGTTCCCCGAAGGCCTCTTTAATTTTCCTGTGGGCGGTATCTGTCTTCCCCCTGGTGAAATATGCTTCTAAATCCTTACATTTGTCTTCCAGCTATCCCAGCTTAGCCATTTTGCGCTTCCTGTCAGTCTCATTTTGTAAATGTTTGTACACTACTGGCCAGTAAAATTGCTACACCAGGAAGAACTGCAGATGATAAACGGGTATTCATTGGACAAATATATTATACTATAACTGACATGTGATTACATTTTCACGCGATTTGGGTGCATAGATACTGACAGTCTCATTTTGTAAATGTTTGTACACTACTGGCCAATAAAATTGCTACACCAGGAAGAACTGCAGATGATAAACGGGTATTCATTGGACAAATATATTATACTATAACTGACATGTGATTACATTTTCACGCGATTTGGGTGCATAGATACTGAGAAATCATTAGCCAGAACAACCACCTCTGGCCGCAATAATGGCCTTGATACGCCTGGACATTGAGTCAAACAGAGCATTGATGGCGTGTACAGGTACAGCTGCCCATGCAGCTTCAACACGATACCACAGTTCATAAAGAGTAGTGACTGGCGTATTGTGACGAGCCAGTTGCTCGGCCACCATTGGCTGGTTCAAATGGCTCTGAGCACTATGGGACTTAACAGCTGAGGTCGTCAGTCTTCTAGAACTTAGAACTACTTAAACCTAACTAACCTAAGGACATCACACACATCCACACCCGCGGCAGGATTCGGCCACCATTGACCAGACGTTTTCAGTTGGTGAGAGATCTGGAGAATGTGCTGACCAGGGCAGCTGTCGAACATTTTCTGTATCCAGAAAGGCCCGTACAGGACCTGCAACATGCGGTCGTTCATTATCCTGTTGAAACGTAGGGTTTCGCAGGGATCGAATGAAGGGTAGAACCACGGGCCGTAACACATCTGAAATGTAACGTCCACTGTTCAAAGTGTCGTCAATGCGAACAAGAGGTGACCGAGACGTGTAACCAATGGCACCCCATACCATAACGCCGGGTGATTCGCCAGTATGGCGATGACGAATGCACGCTTCCAACTTGCGTTCACCACGATGTCGCCAAACACGGATGCGGCCTTCATGATGCTGTAAACAGAACCTGGATTCATCCGAAAAAATGACGTTTTGCCATTCGTGCACCCAGGTTCGTCGCTGAGTACAGCATCGCAGGCGCTCCTGTCTGTGATGCAGCGTCAAGAGTAACCGCAGCCATGGTCTCCGAGCAGCAGTGTCGCGATACGATAAACGGCAATCGCGATAGGCTACAATCCGACCTTTATCAAAGTCGGAAACGTGATGGTACGCATTTCTCCTCCTTACACGAGGCATCACAACAGCGTTTCACCAGGCAACGCCGGTCAACTGCTGTTTGTGTATGGGAAATCGGTTGGAAACTTTCCTCATGTCAGCACGTTGTAGATGTCGCCACCGGCGCCGACCTTGTGTGAATGCTCTGAAAAGCTAATCATTTGCATATCACAGCATCTTCTTCCTGTCGGTTAAATTTCGCGTCTGTAGCACGTCATCTTCGTGGTGTAGCAATTGTAGGGTCCAGTAGTGTATTTCCTTTCACCCACCTCATTTTCTCCTTTTTTTTACTATTTTCTCCTCTCATCAGTTAAATTCAATACCTCTTGTGTTATCCAAGGATTTCTACTAGGTTTTGTCTGTCTAACAATTTTTCCTATGCTGCCTTCACTATTTCATCTCATAAAGCTACCCGTTCGACTCCTACTATATTCCTTTCCCCTCTTCTAGTCAGCCGTTGCCTAATATTCCTTCTGAAACTCTCAGCAATCTCTGCTTCTTTCAACTTATCTACGTCCCATCTCATTAATTTCCTACTTTTTTGCAACTTCTTCAGTTTTAATCTATAGTTCATAACTAACAGATTGTAGTCAGAGTCCACGTTTGCCACTGTAAATGTCTTACAAATTAAAATGTGATTCCTAAATCTCTGTCTTGCCATTATATAATCAACCTGAAACCTTCCGGTGTCTCCAGCTCTCTTCCACGTATACAACCTTCTTTTGTGGTTCTTAAGCCAAGTAATAGTGATGATTAAATTAAGCCCTGTGCAGAATTCTACCAGGTGGATTTCTCTTTCATTCCATATGAATGTACTATTTTGCCTTCTTTTCCTTTTTACTGTCGGGTTCCAGTTCACCATCGCAATTAAATTTTCGACTCCTTTAACTATCAAAATAATTACTTTTATCTTATCACATATTTCTTCAATCTCTTCATCATCTGCGGAGCTAGTCGGCTTGTAAACTTGTGTTACTGTGGTACGTGTGGGCCTCGTGTCTATCTTGTCTACGATAAATCGTTCACTACGCTGGTCGTAGTAGCTTTCGCGTAGTCTTATTTTCTTATTCATTATTACACTACTAAACTCACTCCTTCATTACCTGCTATTTTATTTTGTATTTGTAACCCTGTATTCATCTGACCAGAAGTCCTATTCCTCCTGCCACCGAACTCCACTGTATATAACTCCAACATATCCATTTCCCTCTTTAAATTTTCGAACCTACCTGGCCCTTTATTGGTACAGAAAGCTCGAAATTTCAAATTAAAACCTCTTCGTCATTCAGTTTCTTTCACCTTGAATCGTGAATCGATGTGACGTAACCTTGTCTATATGAGGCCCTCACATGCTCAATATTATTGGCACTACAATATTATTGCAATATGTTGTCCGAAAATACGACGCAGAAACAGCATATTGTTGTATATTATTTATGTACGGGACACGTCAGTTAGAAAACTGCCTTGGCTTCGAACACGTCCGCGGTCGACGATATGGACGTGTATTACGACTGAGATGTTTGTCTAGCTCCTTCATCGTCAGTCGAAAAACGCAACATCAACTAATAACAAATTAAACTTCTAAACTGTATAATTTACCGTGTACATCTTATGCCCTTACAGTCCTGTCATCAGTGTCTAATGACAAGTGTCTTTTAGTTACATACTGTTCATACGTACATTTAGTTCTTAGCTATCGATTTCTTTTCCTGGGATCAAATGCACAACGCATGAACACTGTTTTCAATCTGCAGCGAAAGGACTGTAAGAATAATAACCAAAAATAGTAGTGCAGCTAATTGTAAAAATATGTTCAAAACACTGGGGATATTAACTGCAGCGTGTAAATGCATTTGCCAAACAGTTGCACGCATCAAAAATAAATTGATCATTACTGCACAAACTGCTCTTTCCGTGACCATGGAATGAGATATAGACTGAACTTACATTTACCGGCCGGCCAGTGTGGCCGAGCGGTTCTAGGCGCTTCAGTCTGGAAAAACGCGATCGCTACGGTCGCAGGTCCGAATCCTTCCTCGGGCATGGCTGTGTGTGATGTCCTTAGGTTAGTTAGGTTTAAGTAGTTCTAAGTTCTAGGGGACTGATGACCTCAGATGTTAAGTCCCATAGTGCTCAGCGCCATTTTTTTACATTTACCAAGAACGAATAAGCACAAAACTCAAAACACCATTTTCTACCAAATAATAAAGCTGTGCAGTAAATAACCAAAGGAGAATAAAGAAATTGCTAAAACAAACTTATTTAAAAAGGCACTTAACAGGTATCTTTTAATCAAAAATTTCTATACTTATAACGACTACTTGGTGAAAAATGTAATGCAAACAAAAATAACAACAAAGCATCTGACTTTCTACATAACGTTTCGCACCATATTTTCCCTTTATTTGTTTCCTTTCCTGGAATAACTTACTGCTAAAGCTGTGCAATTTACAATACTAACACCTTAGCCTCTTTCTGAGCTCAACCTCTTACTCGTTATAGAGGCATGCCGACTCAATTTTTCAAGCTAGCAAATGGGAAGCTGCGCTACACAAAACGGTCCTTACATCAGCTGATAATGTGTGTGGTGTTATGAAATGGTGTGTGTGATACGAGCAGTGAGTGGGAATGAGAAATGAATGAACAGTGTAGCGCTGACCTTTCATAATTGTTAAATTTCTTATTGGTAAAACAGTATTGTACATTATGAGTAAAAGGCATGAGGTAGCACTATTTTAAACATAGTGGCCTTATATTCCAGAGGGTGGAGGCACCAATCTTCATCGAGGCTTCCTGATTTACGTTTCCCATGTTTTCCCTAAATTCTTTCAGGCAAAGGCCAGAATGGTTTATTACTGTAAAACCACTGCCGACTACCTGCCCCATCCTTGTCAGTCTAGACTTCAAGCCTGTGAACGTGTATATACGTGAATTACATTATTTTTTTTGCTCTTAAACTGTAATACCAATACATGCCCAGTATCCTTGCAACAGAGATTGATGGATAAGTAAAACTAATAATAATACTACTGCTGCTACATGTGCTGTTTTCTATGTATTTTTCAGCTACAACTATTCTCATCAATAGCTTACATGAGTTATGTCTGTACTCCGTCTTCAGCCCACAAGTGGCCCATCGGGACCATCCGACCGCCGTGTCATCCTCAGATGAGGATGCAGATAGGAGGGGCGTGTGGTCAGCACACTGCTCTCCCGGTCGTTACGATGGTATTCTTGACCAAAGCTGCTACTAATCGGTCGAGTAGCTCCTCAACTGGCATCACGAGGCTGAGTGCACCCCGAAAAATGCCAACAGCGCACGGCGGCCTGGATGGTCACCCATCCAAGTGCCAGCCAAGCCCGACAGCGCTTAACTGCGATGATCTTACGGGAACCGGTGTATCCACTGTGGCAAAGCCGTTGCTTTGAATTATGTCTGTGCTGTGACAAATGCTGCTAGAAAAATATACATATCTGCTCACTGGGCAGATGAGATAATTAATTTTGTTTGCAAAGGTCAGAGGTGCCGTGCCACGGTTCGCGCGACTCTCCCCGACGGAGGTTCGAGTCCTCTCTCAGGCATGGCTTTATGTGTAGTTCTTAGCGTAAGTTGGTTTAAGTTAGTTAAAGTAGTGTGTAATCCTAGAGACCGATGACCTCAGCAGTTTGGTCCCATAGGAACTTACCACAAATTTCCAAAAATTGTGAGAGCTTTATGTCGGAGCTAAGTGAATTCGAACGTGGTAAAATTGTTTGTGATTCCACAGCCAAGAGAGCTGACGTGTTTCAATGTTTCAGGCACCACCACATGGAAGATTTACGTCACATATAGAAAAAACATCATCCACTAGGTAGTTCTTCAGGCTTTCCTGGCGATCTATTGACATTTTGAGAAAACGGGACTTCAGCCGAATGTTCGCGTCGTTCTCGCACGATATTTCGACGGCGTAACTAGTTATCGTCTCCAGATGCTACTCGAGAATCGTCCTCTTTTTTGTAGCAGCTTACTAATATACAGAGTCACCGGTTCAGATCTGGTCCAACTGTCTCGGTGGACAAGTGAGAGGAGAGTAAAACCAATGGCTGAATAACAGCCGAGCATAGCACGTTAAAGGTGTGGCGGTGGAACTTTATGTTCCGTGCCACCCTCCGACGGTGGAAGTACAGAGGTCTTTGGTTTTTCTTTTTTAAGGACTTTTCATTCCTTCCCGTAAGGGGAAGGCGGGCCTTACTAGAGCTTGCTTTGCTCTTTTTCAGCCGAGTGTGTACAGTAGACATCATTTGGTTATTTTTATTTTATTTGTTTGCATTTGTGCTAAGGGGGAAGGGGGTATACTTATATCTCCCAATTGGGAATTTATTTGCAGGAGGTCCAGGGAACAGCTCCGGTATTCACCTTACGGCCTGAGGAAAACCTGCAAAAAACCGGCCAGAGCTGCTGGTGTTGCCAAAATGGCTCTGAGCACTATGGGACTTAACATCTATGGTCATCAGTCCCCTAGAACTTAGAACTACTTAAACCTAACTAACCTAAGGACATCACACAACACCCAGTCATCACGAGGCAGAGAAAATCCCTGACTCCGCCGGGAATCGAACCCGGGAACCCGGGCGTCGGAAGCGAGAATGCTACCGCACGAGGTGTTGCCACCTTTGGTTGTTGTTTGTTGTTTCTTCTCATTCCTTGTGCACCTCTGCCAGTCAGTAGTGGTTGTAGCGGCGGTGATTGGAGTAGCATCCTTGTCTTCGCCATTGTTTCTCCTCTTCTTCCTGGAGGCGAGCTTCTTCTGCTTCTCTCTCCCTTTGCGCCAGGTATTCCAGCCAGTTGCGTTGATCCTTGTTTCGCTCGTCATGATTTGGACATACTTCTTCCACCATCTCGAGGTCAACTACATGTCTGCTGTCTGTAACGACTTCTTTCGCCATCATTTCTTTGTCGATCAGCGTGGCGCAGTTTGTATCGCCAATACTGCCGTTCGCGGCCTGCGCTCGAATGCCTCCCGTAGCATGAGGCAGGCAGCTTCCATCTACAGGGTGTTTCAAAAATGACCGGTATATTTGAAACGGTAATAAAAACTAAACGAGCAGCGATGGAAATACACCGTTTGTTGCAATATGCTTGGGACAACAGTACATTTTCAGGCAGACAAACTTTCTAAATTACAGTAGTTACAATTGTCAACAACAGATGGCGCTGCGGTCTGGGAAACTCTATAGTACGATATTTTCCACATATCCACCATGCGTAGCAATAATATGGCGTAGTCTCTGAATGAAATTACCCGAAACCTTTGACAACGTGTCTGGCGGAATGGCTTCACATGCAGATGAGATGTACTGCTTCAGCTGTTCAATTGTTTCTGGATTCTGGCGGTACACCTGGTCTTTCAAGTGTCCCCACAGAAAGAAGTCACAGGGGTTCATGTCTGGCGAATAGAGAGGCCAATCCACGCCACCTCCTGTATGTTTCGGATAGCCCAAAGAAATCGCACGATCATCGAAATATTCATTCAGCAAATTAAAGACGTCGGCCGTGCGATGTGGCCGGGCACCATCTTGCATAAACCACGAGGTGTTCGCAGTGTCGTCTAAGGCAGTTTGTACCGCCACAAATTCACGAAGAATGTCCAGATAGCGTGATGCAGTAATCGTTTCGGATCTGAAAAATGGGCCAATGATATCTTTGGAAGAAATGGCGGCCCAGACCAGTACTTTTTGAGGATGCAGGGACGATGGGACTGCAACATGGGGCTTTTCGGTTCCCCATATGCGCCAGTTCTGTTTATTGACGAAGCCGTCCAGGTAAAAATAGGCTTCGTCTGTAAACCAAACGCTGCCCACATGCATATCGCCGTCATCAATCCTGTGCACTATATCGTTAGCGAATGTCTCTCGTGCAGCAATGGTAGCGGCGCTGAGGGATTGCCGCGTTTGCATTTTGTATGGATAGAGGTGTAAACTCTGGCGCATGAGACGATACGTGGACGTTGGCGTCATTTGGACCGCAGCTGCAACACGGCGAACGGAAAACCAAGGCCGCTGTTGGATCACCTGCTGCACTAGCTGCGCGTTGCCCTCTGTGGTTGCCGTACGCGGTCGCCCTACCTTTCCAGCACGTTCATCCGTCACGTTCCCAGTCCGTTGAAATTTGTCAAACAGATCCTTTATTGTATCGCTTTTCGGTCCTTTGGTTACATTAAACCTCCGTTGAAAACTTCGTCTTGTTGCAACAACACTGTGTTCTAGGCGGTGGAATTCCAACACCAGAAAAATCCTCTGTTCTAAGGAATAAACCATGTTGTCCACAGCACACTTGCACGTTGTGAACAGCACACGCTTACAGCAGAAAGACGACGTACCGAATGGCGCACCACCAGACTGCGTTGTCTTCTATATCTTTCACATCACTTGCAGTGCCATCTGTAGTTGAAAATTGTAACTACTGTAATTTCGAAAGTTTGTCCGCCTGAAAATGTATTGTTGTCCCAAGCATATTGCAACAAACGGTGTATTTCTATCGCTGCTCGTTTAGTTTTTATTGCCGTTTCAAATATACCGGTCATTTTTGAAACACCCTGTACATCTACATTTATACTCCGCAAGCCACCCAACGGTGTGTGGCGGAGGGCACTTTACGTGCCACTGTCATTACCTCCCTTTTCTGTTCCAGTCGCGTATGGTTCGCGGGAAGAACGACTGTCTGAAAGCCTCCGTGCGCGCTCGAATCTCTCTAATTTTACATTCGTGATCTCCTCGGGAGGTATAAGTAGGGGGAAGCAATATATTCGATACCTCATCCAGAAACGCACCCTCTCGAAACCTGGCGAGCAAGCTACACCGCGATGCAGAGCGCCTCTCTTGCAGAGTCTGCCACTTGAGTTTGCTAAACATCTCAGTAACGCTATCACGGTTACCAAATAACCCTGTGACGAAACGCGCCGCTCTTCTTTGGATCTTCTCTACCTCCTCCGTCAACCCGATCTGGTACGGATCCCACACTTTTCAGCAATACTCAAGTATAGGTCGAACGAGTGTTTTGTAAGCCACCTCCTTTGTTGATGGATTACATTTTCTAAGGACTCTCCCAATGAATCTCAACCTGGTAACCGCCTTACCAACAATTAATTTTATATGATCATTCCACTTCAAATCGTTCCGCACGCATACTCCCAGATATTTTACAGAAGTCACTGCTACCAGTGTTTGTTTCGCTATCATATAATCATACAATAAAGGATCCTTCTTTCTATGTATTCGCAATACATTACATTTGTCTATGTTAAGGGTCAGTTGCCACTCCCTGCACCAAGTGCCTATCCGCTGCAGATCTTCCTGCATTTCGCTACAATTTTCTAATGCTGCAACTTCTCTGTATACTACAGCATCATCCGCGAAAAGCCGCATGGAACTTCCGACACTATCTACTAGGTCATTTATATATATTGTGAAAAGCAATGGTCCCATAACACTCCCCTGTGGCACGTGAGAGGTTACTTTAACGTCTGTA
Source organism: Schistocerca nitens (assembly GCF_023898315.1). Lineage (NCBI taxonomy): Eukaryota > Metazoa > Arthropoda > Insecta > Orthoptera > Acrididae > Schistocerca > Schistocerca nitens. The sequence goes on along the minus strand of NC_064616.1, from coordinate 801,605,457 downwards.
GACGTCTCTCCATTGATAACAACATGCTGTGTTCTGTTTGCTAAAAACTCTTCAATCCAGCCACACATCTGGTCTGATATTCCGTAGGCTCTTACTTTGTTTATCAGGCGACAGTGCGGAACTGTATCGAACGCCTTCCGGAAGTCAAGGAAAATAGCATCTACCTGGGAGCCTGTATCTAATATTTTCTGGGTCTCATGAACAAATAGCGAGTTGGGTCTCACACGATCGCTGTTTCCGGAATCCATGTTGATTCCTACAGAGTAGATTCTGGGTTTCCAAAAACGACATGATAATCGAGCAAAAAATATGTTCTAAAATTCTACAACAGATCGACGTCAGAGATATAGGTCTATAATTTTGCGCATCTGCTCGACGACCCTTCTTGAAGACTGGGACTACCTGTGCTCTTTTCCAATCATTTGGAACCTTCCATTCCTCTAGAGACTTGCGGTACACGGCTGTCAGAAGGGGGGCAAGTTCTTTCGCGTACTCTGTGTAGAAACGAATTGGTATCCCGTCAGTTCCAGTGGACTTTCCTCTGTTGAGTGATTCCACTTGCTTTTCTATTCCTTGGACACTTATTTCGATGTCAGCCATTTTTTCGTGTGTGCGAGGATTTAGAGAAGGAACTGCAGTGCGGTCTTCCTCTGTGAAACAGCTTTGGAAGAAGGTGTTTAGTATTTCAGCTTTAAGCGTGTCATCCTCTGTTTCAAAGCCATCATCATCCCGGAGTGTCTGGATATGCTGTTTCGAGCCACTTCCTGATTTAACGTAAGACCGGAACTTCCTAGGATTTTCTGTTAAGTCGGTACATAGAATTTTACTTTCGAATTCACTGAACGCTTCACGCATAGCCCTCCTTACGCTAACTTTGACATCGTTTAGGTTTTGTTTGTCTGAGAGGTTTTGGCTGCGTTTAAACTTGGAGTGAAGCTCTCTTTGCTTTCGCAGTAGTTTCCTAACTTTGTTGTTGAACCACGGTGGGTTTTTCCCGTCCCTCACAGTTTTACTCGGCACGTACCCGTCTAAAACACATTTTACTATTGCCTTGAACTTTTTCCATAAACACTCAACATTGTCAGTGTCGGAATAGAAATTTTCGTTTTGATCTGTTAGGTAATCTGAAATCTGCCTTCTATTATTCTTGCTAAACAGATAAACCTTCCTCCCTTTTTTTATATTCCTATTAACTTCCATATTCAGGGATGCTGCAACGGCCTTATGATCACTGATTCCCTGTTGTGCTCTTACAGAGTCGAAAAGTTCGGGTCTGTTTGTTATCAGTAGGTCCAAGATGTTATCTCCACGAGCCGGTTCTCTGTTTAATTGCTCGAGGTAATTTTCGGATAGTGCACGCAGTATAATGTCACTTGATGCTCTGTCCCCACCACCCGTCCTAAACATCTGAGGGTCCCAGTCTATATCTGGTAAATTGAAATCTCCACCTAGGACTATAATATGCTGAGAAAATTTATGTGCAATGTATTCCAAATTTTCTCTCAGTTGTTCTGCAACTAATGCTGCTGAATCGGGAGGTCGGTAAAAAGAGCCAACTATTAACCTAGCTCGGTTGTTGAGTGTAACCTCGACCCATAATATTTCACAGGAACTATCCACTTCTACTACACTACAGGATAAACTACTACTAACAGCGACAAACACGCCACCACCGGTTGTTTGCAATCTAGCCTTTCTAAACACCGTCTGTGCCTTTGTAAAAATTTCGGCTGAATTTATCTCTGGCTTCAGCCAGCTTTCTGTACCTATAACGATTTCAGCTTCGGTGCTTTCTATCAGCGCTTGAAGTTCCGGTACTTTACCAATGCAGCTTCGACAGTTTACAATTACAATACCGATTGGTGCTTGGTCCCCGCATGCAGCGCCATCTTGAAGCGCGTTTCCGCTTCTTATAGCGCGGCTTTGATGGTTGCATGCAGCTCTTCTTCGTTGCTGTCCTCTCCTGCGCCGCCTTCTGCCACTGCAGCGTCTTTGTCGTATTGGCGGTCTGCCGCTGACTGTCGTCGCCTGTTTGCGCGCGGGTGGGGGGGGGGGGAGGGTCTTTGTGTGGATCGAGTCCAGTATTTACGCCTGATGTCAAGCCGTCGGCGCACAGACCGTGCTGTCGAACGTCAACGTTCAGCGTGCTAAGTTCAATGTGCTGCTGAAAGCTCAGAAATGATGCGACTTGTGCATACGGTACGTGGGCCCCAACGTGATACACTCGATCGCAACGCACTCCGGCGGCAGTTGCGGAAAGTTTCTAGTTGGCAAATCACACTGTTTACTAAACGGGCGCGCGTAAAATTCCCACATTAGGTCTATTAAAACGCACATTTCCTCCATTGTCCACGAAAAGGAAAGTACCATGTCCAATCAATAAGGACACAGGGTTATAAAAGTTCCATTACAAACAGTGCGATACAAATTTGCAATACTTCTTCAAATAAGATAAACATTTCATCATTCCCACATTTTAGCAAAACTCTAAGGTCAATCTTACTTGATCACTGTTACTACCCAGTAGCAGATTCTTTGCAACACGTGAATTACGAAGCGTAAAAGAAAAAGGAGCAAAATAGCTTTACACAAGTAGCGCAACGTGTCCTGTAGATCAAGCCAATCGAACACCCAAAGAAAAATGAACTTGTATTTCCATAACATCAAAAATTATAGTATATACGTGTATTAAACTAATAACAAAGTAACAGAACCTAATAAAAACGCAAATGTTAGGAAAAAAAATTACGTACTGGCGAGTCGCGAACCACCGCCCAAACATAAAAATTTCACATCCTAGCCACGCTACTCACCAAGCTAAATCAACGTCTAGCAGTTAATTGCTATTCCTAACATCTTACAAACCTTAGCACTTGCTGAAAGCTTTAATCGTAACTATGTCACTAACTGAAATTTAATTATAACAAATTGTACCAAGAACAATGCGTTTTGGGTGCACCTCAGTGCATTGCTGCCTTCAAATAGCATACTCTCATAATACACAAGTTACAATAATTCTTTCACCACGAATATGATGTTCCTCATTATTTTATTGCAATGGATCACACAGTTGACAACGGGTTTTCCAGTGATTCTCAATTTGCTGGTGCTCAGAAACGGCATACGTACATATGGACTTGAAATGAATTCCAATATGGCGCCTCACAACTTTGTGCTGAAGGGAGATGACGTGCGTGTGACGTAGGTGGCGTTGTGCCACCTCATTGGTCAACGCTCAGACGCACGCTCAGAATATCTGACATGCTAGATATTGCTCTGCACGTTCGGAAAACTCCCTAAAGTGTTATTCCACGCTATGACGTCACAAACTCGTCACGCTCAACGCTCAACGTTCGGATGCACGGTCCGTGTGCCGACGGCTTAAGGTGCTGGGCGCTCCCTAGTCGGTCCGCACCGCATCGAGTGCTCCCTCCGCGGTACGCGCCCACCAGACGCGGATCTCATGGTCCTCTCTGGTCGCTGGTATTCCCATTACCGTCCGCGCCCGGCTCAGCCACTCTCTGGGGGTTTCGGTCGTCATCTGTAGTGTCTGGTGCTCTGTATCCTGGCCGTTTCCTTGGTCTCCACTCCTGTTTCTTGCTGGGAGCTTCGTAACTGGTCCGCGCCGAGTAGAGTGTTCCGTCAGCAGTCCTCGAGCACCAGGCGCTGCTCCAATGGTTCCCTCTGATCGTTGGTGTTTCGACCGTCGTCGCGCGCGACTTTAACGTCCTCTAGAGACGTGGTCGTCATCTCGGAAGCGTCAGGACAAATCTGTAGTGTCTGGTGCTCTGTCTCATTACTGTTTTTTCGGTCCCCACTCCTGTTTCTTGTGAAATCTCGATGTGTTTTGACTTGAGTTTCCAGAAGTCTAAGAGCCGAATCCCAGGCCATGCTGAGTTGGTATCCAGTGTCACGGTTGATGAGATTCTCTGTGATCATGGCCTCGATGGATTCGTTTATGATACTGTCCCAATATCTAGTGGTCTGTGTGACAATCTTGGTGTCATTGTAGTTCATCGAGTAACCGAGCTCTAGACAGTGTTCTGCTATGGCTGATTTGGTTGCCTGTCTGAGTCTGGTGTGGCTCTGGTGTTCTTTACACCTAATGACCACATTCCCATTCCTAGATGTATTAGGCAAGAGGAAGGCTGGTGATACACTTGAGCACAGTGTGTACCGCAAACCGATACACACTGACTTATACCTGCAAGCCAACAGCTGCCACCATCCAGCAAAGAAGAATGGAGTGCTCAAAACTCTAGTCCACAGAGCACGTACTCTATCAGACCCTGACAGTTTGTCGATGGAAGTAGAACACTTACAGTCGGTGTTCGGCAAGAATGGATTCTCATTTAGAGACATCCAGAAGGCACTTTAACCTGCCAGTCAACCACAGGCTCAAATGGCTCTGAGCACTATGGGACTTAATTTCTGAGGTCATCAGTCCCCTAGAACTTAGAACTACTTAAACCTAACTAACCTAAGAACATCACACACATCCATGCCCGAGGCAGGATTCGAACCTGCGACCGTAGCGGTCGCGCGGTTCCAGACTGTAGCGCCTAGAACCGCTCGGCCAGCCCGGCCGGCTCAACCACAGGATTCAGTAGAAGAACCCGAAGAGGCGAAGAGGGTGGCATACTGGCCATATGCTAGACCAATCTCTGCTAATATCAGCAGAATTCTCATGAAATATGACATCAGGAGCGTATTTTGCCCACCCACTAAGATTGGGTCAATGTTGAGGAATGTAAAAGATAACCTGGGGTTATAGAAGCCAGGCATTTACAACATGCCATGCGAATCTGGGATGTCATACATCGGCCAGACGACCAGGACAGTGGGCATCAGGTGTACAGAACACCAGAGGCACACCAGACTTAGACAGGCAATCAAAACAGCCATAGCAGAACACTGTCTAGAGCTCGATTAATCGATGAATTACAATGACACCAAGATTGTCACACAGACCTCTAGATATTTGGACAATGTCATCAAAGATTCCATCAAGATCACGGAGAAACTCATCAACTGCGACACTTGATACCAGCTCAGCACGGCCTGGGATTCGGCTCTTGACCGTCTGAAAACTCAACGCAAAATACATCGAGATTTCACAAGAAATAGGAATGGGGACCGAGAAAACGGCCGTGAGACAGAGCACCAGACACTACAGATTTGACCTGACACTCCCAGATAACGACAATGACCCTAGAGGACTTCCAAGTCGCGCGCGGACGTCGGTCGACACACCAACGATCAGAGGGAACTATTGGAGCCCCGCCTGGCGCGCGGACTGGAGACGGGACACTCGACATGGCGCGGACCAGTTACAAAGCGCCCAGCAAGAAATAGAAGTGGAGACCAAAGAAACAGACAGGATACAAAGCACTAGACACTACAGATGACGACCGCGACACCAGAAAGCGGCCGAGCCTGGAACGGACGGCAGTTGGAACACCAATGACCAGAGAGGACCATGGGAGCCGCGTCTGGCGGGCCACCGCCTCCTGTCGTGACTTCTTAAGGCTTCTTGCCTTGGAGTTTCGTAGGTTAAGCAGCCTGTACTGCTGTTCCTACAGCTGCCTATGAAATTTTCTTTCTTCTCGTTTCTGGATTGCCTTCATGGTGTCACTGATTTGTGCTTCTTGCTATTTTTGCTGCTGGTGCATGGATGCTGCGCACGCAGCAGGTCCAGCCAGCAAGTGGTCGGTGGCCAGTGGACTTGGTTTCCAAGGCCACTGACGAGTTGGTTGTCGGCTTCCCTTGTTGCCGCGAAGAAACTTGTCGCTTGTTGCTCGAAGCGCTGTTGAAGTGGCGGTATTCCGGCAAGTTCGTGTAATTCCCTCATGGGGAAATCATGTGACAGGTGCCGTGCAAGCCTGAGGGCTTTGCTCTGCACGGTTTGTAACAGCTTCACTGACGTGTCGGCCGCGTTTCCCCAGACTACGGCAGCATATTCCAACACTCGCCTGATGAGAGTTAGAAACTTTGCTCTGCCGCAGTCTGGAGGTAGTGTCGACTCAGTGTTCAGCAGCGGGTACAGAAGGCGCATCCTCGCCAGCACCTTTGCCCGAACCTCCCGAATATGCGCCTTCCATGTCGGGCGCCTGTCTAGTGTAACGCCGACGTACCGACCAGAGCGTGACCATGGGATGGGGCCACCCATGATCTCCACCAACCTGTTGTTCACTGGCAACTTCTTCCGCCTGAAAATCACCACTTGGCTCTTCCCCGCATTGAATTTGAAAGCTCCGAGGTTCTCGCAGGCGAGCTGCAGGCGGTGAAGCAGCAGTTGTACGTTCATACTTCTCGCGAACAGAGCAATGTTGTCCGCGTAGAGTGGCAGGTGTACCCTCAGCGGTTTTGCGACGTCTGCAGTGTAGAGACAGTACAGTAGGGGGCCGAAGACGGCTCACTATGGTACTCCCGCTAGGATGGGACGTGCTGTTGACGTACCATCGTCGGCTCGCACGTGGAAAGTGCGTTCTTGAAGGTATGATCGGAGCAGGTGGACGTGCTACACTGGCACCGCCCGTAAAAGCAACTTGTGCAGGAGGCCGTTGCGCCACATGCAGTCGAAGGTGCCAGCAACGTCCAGTAGCATCACCCCTAGGTACTCGCGACGCTCCAACACCCCCGTCGCAGAAGATTTGTTGTGTCAAGTGTCCTCTGCGGAACCCCAACTACTCGTCGGGAAGCAGGTCTTCTTTCCTGACGTGGCGGCACAACCTTCTCGGGTACAGGCGCTCGTACACCGTTGAAGAGGCTGATTGGCCTCTAGTTCTGGGCCACCCTGTTGACCTTCCGTGCTTTTGGAATAGCCACCACTTCAGAATGTTTCCACGATGAGGGGTAGCTGCAGCTCTTCAGGACGGCATTCAAAATGCCGTCAGGACGTGGACTGCCAGTCACGAAAGAGCCTGTTCTTCTCAAAAAAATGGTTAAAATGGGTCTGAGCACTATGGGACTTAACATCTGAGGTCATCAGTCCCCTAGAACTTAGAACTACTTAAACCTAACTAACCTAAGGACATCACACACATCCATGCCCGAGGCAGGATTCGAACCTGCGACCGTAGCGGTCGCGCAGTTCCAGACTGAAGCGCCTAGAACCGCTCACACTGGCCGGCTGTTCTTCTCACTGACGGCGTCTACTATGTCAGGAGGCAGTTGGCGGGAGTGGTCCCGTGGAACAGGACCGCAAGTGAATGGCCCTCCTAGGCAAATGGACAGGAAATTAACGACCCTTGGGCCACGAAATATGAACTGAAAAACCTCCCCAGAGTCGCCAAGCAACCTGCACTAGCAGCAGACATGAGGAAGTACCTTAAACAAGGCTTCCTCAGGAGCGTCACGGACCTCGAAACTAACCATGACAGGACAGCGGCCTATATCTGGAGTCAGATGGGAGGCGCTGGGAGGGAAATCGTCTCTGTAACTGTTGTTGCGATTTTTAATGAAATTGGGAATACAATCATCTTCATTTGCCGTCAATATCTCTTCTAGAGATCCAGTAATAAGTCTAAACCCTTCTCTCAGTGAATGGTATCCTTCCAAACGCCCTAACCTTTAGAGTCGCAGTTTTTCCCATATAGTTTTTCAAGCTTCAAGTATTTCATGTCTTCTCAAAATGCTGTTTTTCATTAGGCACACTTTGAGATGATATAACACTTAATTACACTCTCATTTTCTTTGTTTTCAATTCTATGAACCCTTGAAGTTAACTGACTGGTTAACCTCAAAACAGCTTGCGAGGGGCCTGAATTATAGTAGTATGACACCTGATACTATCGCCAAACATTTGCAGTTTTATGTCAAAGTACGGAGGGAATGTTCCTTCTTTTCACTCTCAAACTAACTGTGGTTGTCATGCTTGATTGGTTCAAACGGCTCTGAGCACTATGGGACTTAACATCTGAGGTCATCAGTCCCCTAGAACTTAGAAATACTTAAACCTAACTAACCTAAAGACATCACACGCATCCATGCCCGAGGCAGGATTCGAACCTGCGACCGTAGCGGTCGCGCGGTTCCAGACTGAAGCGCCTAGAACCACTCGGCCACACCGGCCGGCTGTCATGCTTGAAAATTTGTCCATAGCGTGATGTATAATGGTGTAATTAACTACTTGTTTCACGATATATACATTTCTGTTGTCAATATTTATAGCACACATGAATCCACAAACATGGTTTCCCCACTATTAATAAAATCTCACTCATCACGGATATGGTAGGCTAGTTACCCGATTGTTTCACTATATATCTACGCTATCGTCTTTTAAAAATTTCCTGAAAGTTCCGTTTGTATCAACTGTCATTCAGTTGTATTAGTTTATCAATAACCAAAACCTCTACTGTGACTGAAACCAACAGCCCCCACTTATGGTTGGAAAAACTTCAATTGTCATTCGGTTCCTTCATGTGCTTGATAAATCCGTTTTCAGTTCATATTTTCTTGTTTGAAAGGTTTGTGATATCCCTTACCAACTGTTTTGGAATCCTAGAGTATGTTTGACTCAGATAAAGATATTGACTATCATAAGCTGCCCAACAACAGAGATATTTCCTTATTTACTACAGAGTTTCCACTACAACATCATTAAACGTAAACACAGTATTCGAGCTTATTCCTTTAGACAGCAGGCTCTTACTGTTTTCATTCAGATGCATTAGCAAGAATGTGAGAACGTTTGCCTTTGTCACAATCCAGTGGACCTAAAGCTATCGATCGTATGTTGTTAGTACTAGTGAGTCATTCTTTTTGTTTTCCAGCAATATTCTCAGATCATTCAGTTAGCACCAAGTCCGTGTGAAGGGGTGTGATTCGTCCATCCATTCATCCACTCATGGTGATGACTTTATGTTTACTTTAACATACGTGGCATTTTACAGGCTGAAAAACACATATGCATGTCTTATACACATGTCTTGCACACACACACACACACACACACACACACACACACACACACACACACGCGCGCGCGCGCACACGCGCGCACACGCGCGCGCGCGCGCGCGCGCGCGCGCGCGCTCGCACGCACATATACACTCACACAACTTTTATTTTGTTGGCTCTTACTCAGGTGTGCATGATCAGAAAAGAGTGCAGTACTATGCCTACATCTACTGTACTAAATGCATACATATTACGACATAATGACATGTAACATACACTGAAATACTGAGCTACAATTTCTTCAGTGGGATTTAGCGGTTGCCTTCACAGTTCTGTTGCACTGATCGATAAATTTTCATAAAAGGTACATATGGCTGCCAGCTCACCCTCTTGTCATGTGCATGCTGTATAACATATATGAAATTCTTAAAAGTATTTGCTTGGATGTGAGTGGCCTCTGTTTCATTGAAAAGTTTAACTGTGCGTGTGAACTAACCAGCACCAGTTTTGTGATCTTCAGCAAACTTTTTCTGGTTGGCAACCTCAAAAAGGTTGAAAGAAAGAAGTTTATCGCTTATTACATTTTTGTTGTTCCTGCAGTAAAACTGCAACGTCATGCATGACGTTTCCATTTATTTCTTCTTTAATAAGAACTGTATTCGATACACATTTTTCTGGCAGCATTAACACATACCAATGAATGCGCCTGCAAAATTATATTATTGTACGACACACAGATCACACATATATCACACTGAGATGCGTGAAAACCCCTCCCACATCATGCATGACATTTAAATTCACTGCATTATTACTATTAATTCCACCCACAACACTCTTTGCAGACAGTATCCACATATGCCACTAAATGTACCTGTAAAATTACATCATTCTACGTAACACACTTCAGGAGATAAGACATCATATACACTGAAATGATCAAAAACTGCCACATGATGCATGACTTTTAAATTTATAACTCTTTGCCACTAACTCCATTTGCAACACATTTCCCAGATTGTGTCCACATGTGTAAAAAATTATATCATTGTGCACCACATAGTTTAGAAGATATACGTAAGCATTGAACTGCAGGAAAACGAAACTGCAGGGCGAAATTTTCTACAGTTGCAGGAGAAATATGCGCACTGATATGTTAACCCCCCCCCCATGAACCATGGACCTTGCCGTTGGTGGGGAGGCTTGCGTGCCTCAGCGATACAGATAGCCGTACCGTAGGTACAACCACAACGGAGGGGTATCTGTTGAGAGGCCAGACAAACGTGTGGTTCCTGAAGAGGGGCAGCAGCCTTTTCAGTAGTTGCAAGGGCAACAGTCTGGATGATTGACTGACCTGGCCTTGTAACATTAACCAAAACGGCCTTGCTGTGCTGGTACTGCGAACGGCTGAAAGCAAGGGGAAACTACGGCCGTAATTTTTCCCGAGGGCATGCAGCTTTACTGTATGATTAAATGATGATGGCGTCCTCTTGGGTAAAATATTCCGGAGGTAAAATAGTCCCCCATTCGGATCTCCGGGCGGGGACTCCTCAAGAGGATGTCGTTATCAGGAGAAAGAAAACTGGCGTTCTACGGATCGGAGCGTGGAATGTCAGGTCCCTTAATCGGGCAGGTAGGTTTGAAAATTTGAAAAGGGAAATGGATAGGTTAAAGTTAGATATAGTGGGAATTAGTGAAGTTCGGTGGCAGGAGGAACAAGACTTCTGGTCAGGTGACTACAGGGTTATAAACACAAAGTCAAATAGGGGTAATGCAGGAGTAGGTTTAATAATGAATAGGAAAATAGGAAGGCGGGTAAGCTACTACAAACAGCTTAGTGAACGCATTATTGTGGCCAAGATAGATACGAAGCCCACACCTACTACAGTAGTACAAGTTTATATGCCAACTAGCTCTGCAGATGACGAAGAAATTGAAGAAATGTATGATGAAATAAAAGAAATTATTCAGATAGTGAAGGGAGACGAAAATTTAATAGTCATGGGTGACTGGAATTCGAGTGTAGGAAAAGGGAGAGAAGGAAACGTAGTAGGTGAATATGGATTGGGGCTAAGAAATGAAAGAGGAAGCCGCCTGGTAGAATTTTGCACAGAGCACAACTTAATCATAGCTAACACTTGGTTTAAGAATCATGATAGAAGGTTGTACACATGGAAGAACCCTGGAGATACTAAAAGGTATCAGATAGATTATATAATGGTAAGACAGAGATTTAGGAACCAGGTTTTAAATTGTAAGACATTTCCAGGGGCAGATGTGAACTCTGACCACAATCTATTGGTTATGACCTGTAGATTAAAACTGAAGAAACTGCAAAAAGGTGGGAATTTAAGGAGATGGGACCTGGATAAACTGAAAGAACCAGAGGTTGTAGAGAGTTTCAGGGAGAGCATAAGGGAACAATTGACAGGAATGGGGGAAAGAAATACAGTAGAAGAAGAATGGGTAGCTTTGAGGGATGAAGTAGTGAAGGCAGCAGAGGATCAAATAGGTAAAAAGACGAGGGCTAGTAGAAATCCTTGGGTAACAGAAGAAATATTGAATTTAATTGATGAAAGGAGAAAATATAAAAATACAGTAAATGAAGCAGGCAAAAAGGAATACAAATTCCAGAATGAGATTTTCACTCTGCAGCGGAGTGTGCGCTGATATGAAACTTCCTGGCAGATTAAAACTGTGTGCCCGACCGAGACTCGAACTCGGGACCTTTGCCTTTCGCGGGCAAGTGCTCTACCAACTGAGCTACCGAAGCACGACTCACGGCCGGTACTCACAGCTTTACTTCTGCCAGTACCTCGTCTCCTACCTTCCAAACTTTACAGAAGCTCTCCTGCGAACCTTGCAGAACTAGCACTCCTGAAAGAAAGGATATTGCGGAGACATGGCTTAGCCACAGCCTGGGGGATGTTTCCAGAATGAGATTTTCACTCTGCAGCGGAGTGTGCGCTGATATGAAACTTCCTGGCAGATTAAAACTGTGTGCCCGACCGAGACTCGAACTCGGGACCTTTGCCTTTCGCGGGCAAGTGCTCTACCAACTGAGCTACCGAAGCACGACTCACGGCCGGTACTCACAGCTTTACTTCTGCCAGTACCTCGTCTCCTACCTTCCAAACTTTACAGAAGCTCTCCTGCGAACCTTGCAGAACTAGCACTCCTGAAAGAAAGGATATTGCGGAGACATGGCTTAGCCACAGCCTGGGGGATGTTTCCAGAATGAGATTTTCACTCTGCAGCGGAGTGTGCGCTGATATGAAACTTCCTGGCAGATTAAAACTGTGTGCCCGACCGAGACTCGAACTCGGGACCTTTGCCTTTCGCGGGCAAGTGCTCTACCAACTGAGCTACCGAAGCACGACTCACGGCCGGTACTCACAGCTTTACTTCTGCCAGTACCTCGTCTCCTACCTTCCAAACTTTACAGAAGCTCTCCTGCGAACCTTGCAGAACTAGCACTCCTGAAAGAAAGGATATTGCGGAGACATGGCTTAGCCACAGCCTGGGGGATGTTTCCAGAATGAGATTTTCACTCTGCAGCGGAGTGTGCGCTGATATGAAACTTCCTGGCAGATTAAAACTGTGTGCCCGACCGAGACTCGAACTCGGGACCTTTGCCTTTCGCGGGCAAGTGCTCTACCAACTGAGCTACCGAAGCACGACTCACGGCCGGTACTCACAGCTTTACTTCTGCCAGTACCTCGTCTCCTACCTTCCAAACTTTACAGAAGCTCTCCTGCGAACCTTGCAGAACTAGCACTCCTGAAAGAAAGGATATTGCGGAGACATGGCTTAGCCACAGCCTGGGGGATGTTTCCAGAATGAGATTTTCACTCTGCAGCGGAGTGTGCGCTGATATGAAACTTCCTGGCAGATTAAAACTGTGTGCCCGACCGAGACTCGAACTCGGGACCTTTGCCTTTCGCGGGCACTTGCAAGTGCCCGCGAAAGGCAAAGGTCCCGAGTTCGAGTCTCGGTCGGGCACACAGTTTTAATCTGCCAGGAAGTTTCATATCAGCGCACACTCCGCTGCAGAGTGAAAATCTCATTCTGGAAACATCCCCCAGGCTGTGGCTAAGCCATGTCTCCGCAATATCCTTTCTTTCAGGAGTGCTAGTTCTGCAAGGTTCGCAGGAGAGCTTCTGTAAAGTTTGGAAGGTAGGAGACGAGGTACTGGCAGAAGTAAAGCTGTGAGTACCGGCCGTGAGTCGTGCTTCGGTAGCTCAGTTGGTAGAGCACTTGCCCGCGAAAGGCAAAGGTCCCGAGTTCGAGTCTCGGTCGGGCACACAGTTTTAATCTGCCAGGAAGTTTCATATCAGCGCACACTCCGCTGCAGAGTGAAAATCTCATTCTGGAAACATCCCCCAGGCTGTGGCTAAGCCATGTCTCCGCAATATCCTTTCTTTCAGGAGTGCTAGTTCTGCAAGGTTCGCAGGAGAGCTTCTGTAAAGTTTGGAAGGTAGGAGACGAGGTACTGGCAGAAGTAAAGCTGTGAGTACCGGCCGTGAGTCGTGCTTCGGTAGCTCAGTTGGTAGAGCACTTGCCCGCGAAAGGCAAAGGTCCCGAGTTCGAGTCTCGGTCGGGCACACAGTTTTAATCTGCCAGGAAGTTTCATATCAGCGCACACTCCGCTGCAGAGTGAAAATCTCATTCTGGAAACATCCCCCAGGCTGTGGCTAAGCCATGTCTCCGCAATATCCTTTCTTTCAGGAGTGCTAGTTCTGCAAGGTTCGCAGGAGAGCTTCTGTAAAGTTTGGAAGGTAGGAGACGAGGTACTGGCAGAAGTAAAGCTGTGAGTACCGGCCGTGAGTCGTGCTTCGGTAGCTCAGTTGGTAGAGCACTTGCCCGCGAAAGGCAAAGGTCCCGAGTTCGAGTCTCGGTCGGGCACACAGTTTTAATCTGCCAGGAAGTTTCAGGAATACAAATGTCTCAAAAATGAGATCGACAGGAAGTGCAAAATGGCTAAGCAGGGATGGCTAGAGGACAAATGTAAGGATGTAGAGGCTTATCTCACTAGGGGTAAGATAGATACTGCCTACAGGAAAATTAAAGAGACCTTTGGAGATAAGAGAACCACTTGTATGAACATCAAGAGCTCAGATGGAAACCCAGTTCTAAGCAAAGAAGGGAAAGCAGAAAGGTGGAAGGAGTATACAGAGGGTTTATACAAGGGCGATGTACTTGAGGACAATATTATGGAAATGGAAGAGGATGTAGATGAAGATGAAATGGGAGATACGATACTGCGTGAAGAGTTTGACAGAGCACTGAAAGACCTGAGTCGAAACAAGGCCCCCGGAGTAGACAACATTCCATTGGAACTACTGACGGCCTTGGGAGAGCCAGTCCTGACAAAACTCTACCATCTGGTGAGCAAGATGTATGAAACAGGCGAAATACCCTCAGACTTCAAGAAGAATATAATAACTCCAATCCCAAAGAAAGCAGGTGTTGACAGATGTGAGAATTACCGAACAATCAGTTTAATAAGCCACAGCTGCAAAATACTAACACGAATTCTTTACAGACGAATGGAGAAACTAGTAGAAGCCGACCTCGGGGAAGATCAGTTTGGATTCCGTAGAAGTACTGCAACACCTGAGGCAATACTGACCTTACGACTTATCTTAGAAGAAAGATTAAGGAAAGGAAAACCTACGTTTGTAGCATTTGTAGATTTAGAGAAAGCTTTTGACAATGTTGACTGGAATACTCTCTTTCAAATTCTAAAGGTGGCTGGGGTAAAATACAGGGAGCGAAAGGCTATTTACAATTTGTACAGAAACCAGATGGCAGTTATAAGAGTCGAGGGACATGAAAGGGAAGCAGTGATTGGGAAGGGAGTAAGACAGGGTTGTAGCCTCTCCCCGATGTTATTCAATCTGTATATTGAGCAAGCAGTAAAGGAAACAAAAGAAAAATTCAGAATAGGTATTAAAATCCATGCAGAAGAAATAAAAACCTTGAGGTTCGCCGATGACATTGTAATTCTGTCAGAGACAGCAAAGGACTTGGAAGAGCAGTTGAACGGAATGGATGGTGTCTTGAAGGGAGGATATAAGATGAACATCAACAAAAGCAAAACGAGGATAATGGAATGTAGTCGAATTAAGTCGGGTGATGTTGAGGGTATTAGATTAGGAAATGAGACACTTAAAGTAGTAAAGGAGTTTTGCTATTTGGGGAGCAAAATAACTGATGATGGTAGAAGTAGAGAGGATATAAAATGTAGACTGGCAATGGCAAGGAAAGCGTTTCTGAAGAAGAGAAATTTGTTAACATCGAATATAGATTTAAGTGTCAGTAAGTCATTTCTGAAAGTATTTGTATGGAGTGTAGCCATGTATGGAAGTGAAACATGGACGGTAAATAGTTTGGACAAGAAGAGAATAGAAGCTTTCGAAATGTGGTGCTACAGAAGAATGCTGAAGATTAGATGGGTAGATCACATAACTAATGAGGAGGTACTGAATAGGATTGGGGAGAAGAGGAGTTTGTGGCACAACTTGACCAGAAGAAGGGATCGGTTGGTAGGACATGTTCTGAGGCATCAAGGGATCACCAATTTAGTATTGGAGGGCAGCGTGGAGGGTAAAAATCGTAGGGGGAGACCAAGAGATGAATACACTAAGCAGATTCAGAAGGATGTAGGTTGCAGTAGGTACTGGGAGATGAAGAAGCTTGCACAGGATAGAGTAGCATGGAGAGCTGCATCAAACCAGTCTCAGGACTGAAGACCACAACAACAACAACATGTTAAAAAATGTGAAATACGAGTATATGTGACATATGCGTATGAGTGCAAAGCCATGGATACAAAGCTCCTCCTAAAACCCTGGATCGATTTCAACCAAACGTGGTTCAGAAAGTTTAAATTGTGCTGAGCCACATTCATACCCTATTTTTGAAGGAATACACCAACATTTGACTGCCTGTTTCTGTATATTTCCCGCGTACAATCTAGATTTCGACATTCATGTATCATTTATTATGTTGAGCCACGTTTTCAACTGTGTATATGTAATATTTCAGAGTATACAGCAAAATGATGACTGCCCCAGAGAGATCATGTTGTGTGCTGTGTCGTATGATAAATCAGATAGATTGACTCATATGCTTATCACTCAGTCACCTGCTTTAGGCCACTGGTCTGTTGTGAGACACAGTGCACCAGGTGTGTTTAGCCTACGCAGTCAGTGCCTGTTGACAAACGGCCCTCTCCAGCACAGCATGGCGAGGGGATCAGTCATGTGGCAGCAGCGGCACACAGACAGACGTGTGGTTAGCACTGAAGCCATCTGGAGCATTGCAGCAGTGGAAGGTCTCACCTAATGCATCCCACAGTTGTTTAAGTATATAAATAAAACACTTCCTACCTTATCACAGTGATGGACGCAACTATTTAAGATCACAAGTGTCCTGGAAATTTGGATGTAGGAAATTGTTAGATATGACTGTAGCATAAGTGGATTTAAACTTAGGGCTAGTGGGTTAGTGGCGATCAAGCTATTTTACACTTAGGGCAATTGGGCACTTAGCACAGATCGCCTGGACACCACGCAGAGGGTCCTCAGGTTCATCATCTCGAATTGGACAAGTGACAATCTTGTATCCTGATGTCAGAGGGCTACGGAAAATCCTGTTCAATAAGTGGCCATCACAGATTCTATATTTAGCACAAGTAGCCTGTAGTGTCGTAGAGGCTGTCCCAGTATCCTCATGTCTGTCATCTTGGGTCCTATACTTCTCCCATCTTGCATTCTGACATCATAGGACTTGGGAAAACCCAGCAGGACAAGTGGCCTACGTCCACCTTCTTGGATTTTATACTTGTGGGTCTGCCATCTTCGACTACTAAATTTCCCTCAGTTTTTTTTAATTTTCGGCTGTTTTATAATAGGGCAACTGACCTAGGTCCACTGTCTCGAATTATGATATCAGAGGAATTGAGGGTGGAGGGGGAGGGCAATAGGGAGAGGCAGCTGGCAACACTGCATGAGTCATCAGTTGACCTTATCATGTGTCAAAATGTGGCAACAATGTAGGCTATCGAAGTGGCCGTGCGGTTAAAGGCGCTGCAGTCTGGAACCGCGAGACCACTACGGTCGCAGGTTCGTATTCTGCCTCGGGCATGGATGTTTGTGGTGTCCTTAGGTTAGTTAGGTTTAACTAGTTCTAAGTTCTAGGGGACTAATGACCTCAGAAGTTGAGTCCCATAGTGCTCAGAGCCATTTGAACCATTTGAACCAATGTAGGCTATCCTTGTATCAGCCATTTTCCCTACTCACGCTGTTGCTTAAGGTGTATTTAAATAGTGAATACACAGATACTGAACGTTCTGAGGAGATACAAAATGAATTGCACAGTCAGAATCAGTCATTCAAACATGGACTAAATGAAGGTAAAGTGAAAAATTCATGTGTTGTTTTTAGACAGTTGGTAAAAGTTAGATACGTTAACAAAATAAAAAAAAGTCTAGTTTGTTTTGGATTTTAATATGGCTATTTATGTCACTGCCAAAGGCCTTGCCGCAGTGGTAACACCAGTTCCTGTCATATCACGGAAGTTAGGCGTTGTCGGGCTTGGCTAGCACTCGGATGGGTCACCGTACGGATCTGCCGAGTGCTGTTGGCAAGCGGGCTGCACTCAGCCCTTGTGAGGTCAGTTGAGGAGCTATCTGATTGACAAGTAGTGGCACCGGTCACGAAAACTGACAAGGGGCGGAACACCGGTGTGCTGACCACAAGCTACTCCGTATCTGCCTAAGGGTTGAGGATGACACGGCGGCCGGCCTTCAACAACTGCTCGGATGATGTTCTTTTGTTTTCTTTCTTACTTCGTTTAACTTTACACTTCAGTCAAAGTGCACTTAGAACTGTTTCGTTTGATTCAAATTTCAGGTGCAACTGTTAGTATTATACCATGAAGGTATAAAACGAATAGGAATGAAGCTGCAGGGGCTGGAAATATTAGGAAGGCATGTCACTATTATGTAAAACCTTGTGTAGATGCACAAGATAATTATGATTGGGTTGATATAGTAGCAACTGAAAAATGAAGCAATTCTAGGTGAATGTGGTGCAATGTAAAAATTTCTTACATACTCAGTAAGGTGAAAAATCTATACCTAATAGGAAAAGAGCTATAGACAGAAAGTATATAAATTGCCAAAAAATAAATTACAATAATAAAAACGTGAAGCATGGAGAAGACATGATCAGACGTCCATGTATCTTCGTTAACGTACACACATCCGTTCGTTATGTTAAGGATTAGAGTTGCAATTCTCTGTGACGGATAGAATGACCAGCAGAGTGCATTACAGTTGTTTAACGTTATCACCAAACCAGGTAGGGTATATAAGGAGAGGGAACAGGTCAGGCTTTGCGTGATCACTTTAAAGAACGCAAAAATGATGCAACTCGTGTGAGACAGCGTTATCAACATCTAAAAAGTTTTGAAATGGCCTCGCTGTGGATCGCCATTTAGCCAGTTGTCAGAATTATAAAATGTCCAGTTTATTGGGTCATTCGGATGTGACAGTGACCTGATGTTGGTCTTCATACGAACGTGAGAGTAGGATATTCTTCGTCAAGAATGCGGTCGATCCTGTATGACAATCAGAAGTGAGTATCAACGTACTGTGCGCCAAGAATATTGTAACTCCTTCACATCTTCACTTGCCATCTGAGAATAGGTAAAGGACACACTGCAAGATTGTGCATCATCCAGCGTCATTTGTACGAGACTAAGACCGACTGGACTAGGGGATTACCGTCCCGTAAGTAGGCACGCTCTTAACTCCGCAACACAAACGGCTGCATATGGAGTGGGGCAGTGACCGAGAAGATTGCACTGATACTGAATAGAGTCGCATTGTGTTTAGCGATGAATTGCAGTTGTGCACTGTCCCAGACAACGATCGTTGGCGAATATGGGGATGACATAGAGAGGGGTTCCATTCTTCCAGTGTTTTGCAGTGTTACTAGTGCCGTTATGATGCGAGGAGAAATTGGATATGACTTCAGGTCATGGCTAGTAGTGATTAAGAGATCTCTATTGGCACAATGATATAGCAAGGACATCCTGTGTCCTCATACGTTACCTATCACGTGACAGTATCGGGGTGCCATTTTTCAACAGGAAAATGCTCGACCACACAGGGCAAGTGTCTTTATGAACTGTCCGCGTGATGTTTAGTTACTCCTGTCACCAGTAAGAACCCTATATCCGTCCCAGATAGTTTATGTGTGGGACCAGCTCAGGCGCCTACTTCGTTCCAGTTCCACTATCCAGCATACCAAGGACCATTTACAATAGCTGTGGGCGAGCCTGCTTCAAGAGAGAAGATAACGACTTTATGATCCTCTTCGCAACCGAATCAGAGCATGCATCCAGGCCAGAGGGAGTATAATGTCATACCGATAAGTGGTCTCATAATGCCACTTTCTTTGTAAATTTGACTTTTTCTTGTAAATACTGAAAAAGAACCACATACCCTCTCAAACCAATAGATTTTATTTCGTTTTTGTTTTTTCTTTATGTGTGCTTCAACATTTTTGTCACGCATTGTAGTTGCGGTTTGAGAAACGAAACGCTTTACTATTAAATTAAAAAATGCGACTCTGAGATCGATTTCTCTTCGATAAATTTCAAAATGAGTCAAAGGTTGCCTATCAGTTCTCTTGCAGCTGATGTGAAAGAGAAACTGTATGCAATGAAATGACCAGGAACAGTAAAGAAGAAAGAATAAGAAGCATTCATTACCTTTTATTTCTTCAAGTAGTAATGTTTTTTTCTGAATTTTTCCGGAGATTGTAAAGGATATACATCGGGAAGAATCGCCATGCCAGTGACAATAAACAAGCTTATGACGATGTTGTCCCAGTGTATGACATTTAATTATTTCAGCAATTTATTCTCATTTCTAGATCAAGAGAGATGTCGGAAGAATGTTAATTTTCAGCGCAAAACTATTGTACATCTGTTTAACTGTAATGTTTTGGAATAAATGCATAATAATGTAATCTAGAATTTAATATTTACAGTATTAAAATGAATGTTTGTATATTTTATAAGTAGGTACCTCACAAATAAAACTCTATAGTTCATAAATTGTTTTTATTTTCGATTTTTTCTTCGAATTCCTGTATTCTACGAAACAAATTTAGGGCTTACACCACTTTTGCGCCGCTCGTCGCAGTTAGAACACATCGATGCAACGGTCTCGATTAGACTTTATCAAAATAGAAAGGAAATTCAGGAGCGTGAGGCAAGCAACCTTGGATGAAGTTTTCAGGCACTTAAATCGGGAAAGGTACGAAAAATACGTGTTAATGAAACATATCGGAATGCACTCCCTTTTATCGGACTATCGATGTTCACCGATAATTTAAGTGGAGAGCATTCTAGAAATACCGGCATGGATACTTTAGGCTAAGCGTAAAAAATGATTTTTCTTGGTATTTATGCACACACGTCACATAAGAATTTTCCCTTGGGCCTGCGGGTAAAGTGCAGTGTGGGCATTCTCGGCGGACATGCCCGTGACGCTAACGACCAGATAGCTTATCGATTTTGGTGAGTGTGCTGGGGTGGCCCCTACCGGATGCTGTCGCCTGGAACGACAATAAACACAGCCACTGACCCGGAGGGCGCGCCACTTGCCTGCTGTACACGCAATGCACCGGTATATAAAACTCAGCGGCCACTGATCACGTGATCATGACATTCTGGACGAAGAACATTGTTTCTCGTGCTTTCAATTTTATTTTGTCTTAATCTACAACCAAGGCGACAAACGATCAGATTCTATATCTACAGTTTCATCTACACTCCGCAAGCCACCTTACGATGTTTGTCAGAGGGTACTTCTGGTACCGCTGTCGGTTTCCCATTCACCCGTTGCATTTCCGAATGGCTCGTGGGAAAATGATATCCATAAATTTCCCTATCAGCTCAAATTTCTCACTGCGGTCACTTCGCCAGACATATGTGGGAGGAATATAATATGTTGTCCGACTCTTCCTGGTACGTACTTTCTCGGAATTTCAGAAGTAAACCTCTCCATGATGTACAACGCCTCTCTTGTAACGTCTGCCAATGGTGTTTGTAGAGCATCACAAGTAATACCTCGCGCCGACTAAACGAAGCCCGCCGTTTCCTACCTCTGCTTCCTTAATGAAGCCTGGCAAGAGTCCTTGACTAATGAGAAATTTTAAGAATCGAGCAAGTGGTCTGTGAGCCACTTTCTTATGATTCCGGCAATGAATCTTTGTGGTGAAATATAGACTACTCTCAGAGGTAGTGATAAAATAAGCCCTGATACCTAATGCGACATAGAGTTGAAATATACAGAAAAAGTTAGTAACGCGATCTGACTCGAAAATACATGGAAAATAATCACACACAACGCTCTTACGTAAATTCAATTACATGAAGGCAACAGATTACTTTGAATATGTGTTAGCTTTCCACTTATAGCTTACAAATGGTTCAAATGGCTCTGAGCACTATGGGACTCAACTGCTGAGGTCATTAGTCCCCTAGAACTTAGAACTAGTTAAACCTAACTAACCGAAGGACATCACAAACATCCATGCCCGAGGCAGGATTCGAACCTGCGACCGTAGCGGTCTTGCGGTTCCAGACTGCAGCGCCTTTAACCGCACGGCCACTTCGGCCGGCCTATAGCTTACAATTTCCCTGTTGTGCGTACAGGGCTTGAGAATGCAGAAAATAGTTAACTAGGTGAAAGATCATTTACTAAAAGCCTAATTTCCTTTACGACACGATACTAGACCTAGCTGTTCAGTGAAGCAGTGAAACCACAGGTCTCGTATCGCCGTCCAGAAACACATCATACGTAACTGTATCTTATTCAGTTACTGAAAGCTAACTACCAACCATAGAGATCCAACTGATTATTATTTATAATTCTTAGTGTCTAGTCTACTGTTGCATGACGCTTTAGTAAAGTGACTGTGAGTAGTGTATTTCACTTCCGTAGTTTAACAAGACGGCCGCTCTCTAGAGTGCCACATTTAAAACTAGATTTCTAAAACCTCATAAAACTTACGATTGCACTAGGGTGTAAAACACGACATTTTGTACTTAATTTGGTATGTAACATACCACAAGAGAATGATAACCGTGATGATCTAATGCACCACCTATAAATATTACTTCCTCTGAATAAAATTTGGATTAGTAATCTATACGATAGTTTAGTAGCAATGTAGTATTTCCCCCCTTTAGTGTTGTTGGGTTAAATATAGCGAATATAAAGGACAGTGCGTTTCACAAGGTTTGGTTTTAAGAAGGAATAAGCTGAGCTATAAAGACAAGTGAAACAATTTACGACCTCGCAGATATAATTCAATCTACACTCATCCTTACCAACCAAGACAACCTTATAGGTATCTGTAATCCAGGCTCATCAGCACAAAAAACGTACACTCCATGAACAGTTAACATCGATGAATTTGTGATTACCAGGAATTAAATAAAGTGCGGTAACCAACTTCCAAAAAAGTAAGAATTCACTACCCATTTGCACCTACTCCACTGTGCAGACACACGCGATCGAATACTTGCACGTGGAACCATACTGGTAAACCTAGCCAGTTAACCTTACACACAAAACTATACTTCAGTACTGAACATAAACTGGATTGTTCTTACAGATTTAAGGTACATTGTAACGTCTGCTTAACAACATCGCTGTCCATCAAAAAAGGTGGCTTCCATCAGAGCAGTGAGCACTCGAACGTACAACCAGAACCAGACGGGGACTGCCCTCGAATATTAACACACTTCAGTCAAGGAAACCACGTGTCTTGCAACCTGCGAACTATTACTATTGTTCGAGAGCAAAACCGACTCGCCAAAGACTACGTTCGACAGAATGACACCGCAAAATTGTTGCGACAAAGCTTATATCGATATATACTCAAACTGGTTAGTGCAAGATCTCAAAGATTATACCAAAATAAGTATTACGATTCACAAAAGGGTAAAGTATAGTGTGAGGAAATCAGAGAGCCGTCCAACAGCCACCTTTCAATCTCAGCCTGGCATACATGTAATCCGACTGCACATTTCCAGTTCGTGATACAGACTCATCAAGACTGATTCTATACTACGCAAATTTGCAATTCCTTATTTTACTTTTCATTTATAAGAAATCGGTACATCGAGAATTTCGTGCTCTCCTTTGCCCCAGTCGCCATCGACCACGAGGCGAACATATGGCTGCAAATGCTGACTGCGATGAGAATGACCGCCGTGTTGCCAACTCCTTCCTGCGTCGCTCACGAAACAGAAAAAAACTGTTTGTCGTTCAATGGTATACAATATATTAAATAACAACAAAACTTGTTACCTAAAATATTCACAATCCTTGCGAATCATAAATCACTCTCGCTGACAAGAAAGATAATCATTTCACAAAACATGTTTGTTCCATTTCATTAGTCATTCATGCGCCTAGAATGGTTGAATAGACAAAGCAAGAAACTGAAAAAAAGAATGGAATAAAAGAAAGAGAGTCATACAAACATTTCAAGGTGTCTTCCAGAACAGTTTAATTCGTCAAACAAAATTTAGATCACAGTTTCCTATTTCTTTCCTTGGGGGAAAAAGAATTTTCGTGATAAATTTGAAACTATTACAAGATGCAGCTTTCTTAAATTCAAATGGCTCTGAGCACTATGGGACTTAACATCTATGGTCATCAGTCCTTTCTTAAATACTTCACGTGTCAAGCATTTGCCTGTTACAATATTCACGTCTTCCTCTGACGATACATCTTTTCACTTCAGGTTGAAGTATTGTTAGTTTTCGAGGTAATTTTTGACTATTCATTCCGTCTATTTATTCACTCTATTTAGCTATGTTTTCGTGTGATTCAGTTCTTCGTCTACAGAGTCTTTCATCATTCATTCTTTATTCATTCTTAATGTCACTGCAACATGTGTCTGAAGTACTGCATCATCACCACTCTGAGAAATCTCATTTATCCTGCTTCATTTCTATTCTCTCCTTTTGTTTTTGCCCACTTTCACACAGTAATTTAGCAACAGTCGTAGTTTCACGAAATATGAAATATGTAACATTGCCGTGCTTTATTTACAAGCTGGTTTAGCTTCCTCCTCTTCTTGCAGGTAGGACTAGTCTCAATAGCTTTGTTAAACCCCTCCTCGTGTTCCAAAATTTCAAAACCAATAAGATATTTTTTCTTCTCAGTAATCATTTCATTGCAGAGTGGAGAGAAGATAGTACGAGAAGGTCACGCACTTTTTCCGATCATGTTAAACTCTAAGCAAGACTCTGGAAGGTAGAAAGACACTGAATGCCAACGTCTGGTCGATATGGAGCAGAAGCTCAGATTGGGGAAGAAAATGGGCAATATCTTTATCTGTCGAACGATCTCGGCGTTTGTTTTAAATGAGTAGACGAAACCTCGGGAACCCTAAAACTCGACGACCAGAAGGTCCTTTCTCCCTGCGCCATCTCACTCCGAAACTGTTTTAAAATTTCTTAAATATCTTACACGGTTTCTGAAGTCTATACGGAACCCAGTCGGGATCACGGTTAGTTTATTGATAATCTCAACTATTTCGAATCCCATGTTCATGTACTGTTTTCATGACTTTGAGGAAAGAAGTTTGACATATGGGCTTCAAATGTTCTACGAAAGCATGGAATGTTGTGTTACAGCGGCGATTGGGTTACCTGTATCTGGATGACGGATTAGTTTCCTGTCGCGACCATAGTCTTCTGCAATCTGTCCGACTGTCATTTAATTCCATTTCGAATGAATTCAAGAGGTTTGGCGTTGAAATATTGTTAACTGTGGAGCATTTTGTGCTTATTATTTCATGGAGTTGATGCAAGCAGTCCAGTCCTGTTGGAAACAGGGAATTTGGAGGAATAGGGAAGGGGACAGCAAGGAATTTATCGTCTGTGGCGACTTCAATATAGATTTTCTAAAGGAGTCTGATAAAAAAAAATCTGGAAATCATACTTGGAGCCTACAACTTCGTCTTAGTAATTAACTTTCCACTTTCCGACATGGTTGGTTGAAAACAGTAGGACCATAATTGATAATGTTTTCTTTGATGAAGCTCAAAATAACTGGTTACACAACAAAGTGCCTTACGGTATGGATATTCTTCAGTGGAAATCATTTAGAAATCGGTTGGTAGGACATGTCTGAGACATCGAGGGATCATCAATTTAGTACTGGAGGGCAGCGTGGAGGGTAAAAATTGTAGAGGGAGACCAAGAGATGAATACACTAAACAGATTCAGAAGGATGTAGGCTGCTTAGGTACTGGGAGATGAAGAAGCTTGCACAGGATAGAGTAGCATGGAGAGCTGCATCAAACCAGTCTCAGGACTGAAGACCACAGCAACAACAATGCCTTCCAGTCTGCCTCGCTATCCTATTTACTGAGTACCCAGAGACACAGGGTTCAGTAGTTAGTGATCCTTCTCAATCATCGTCGGTATACTCGTGCAATCAGAAGCGCTTTGTTCACCGTTGTCGAGTCCTAGAGCGAGTGGAGGCTTCTACAACATTTTCCTCCCCATTATTTTCAAAGGGTCCCAGAGAAGCTTGTTCCACCAAATTGTGTCCAGAGTGTGGTTCATGGCATCAACGGAGTCACTGCCATTTCCACAACGTCATTTCCTCTGCATGCTGGAAGCCGGAGCGTGCGTCAAAATCGACTATCGACGTGCTGCATGCTGCCGTGCCAGTAGCCATAGCGCCAGCAGATGGGACAATAATGGAACAACTGTGGACAAAGGCTAGGTCATGTCTCTGATTGACGACGCGTGCCGACTCATTAGCTCACCACAGCTGAGACCCCCGCAGTGCGAAGTGCCGACGTACAGTGGCCAAGTCTCTGGTGACAACTAAAGTTTTTGGCTTTGACACTTTTGCGCTTTTTGGGTTTTAAATTCAGGACCCGGTGACTCTAGTTTCAACTATGATACCACTCACAGAACTTGATACATTATTTGTGCAGTTTAAACAGCTGTTTGAACCAAAATTAGACTGCGCAACAGGGAGCAAGGCCCATGTATTCTTAAAGCAGTCGGCTGTGCCTAAGTTTAAAGAGCTCGTGCACTGCCTTCCCCTATGAGCGAGCAAGTTAGAGCCCAACTATAATGAAGATCCACAGAAACTGGTACACCTGCCCAATACCGTGTAGGGCCCCCGCGAGCAAGCAGAAGTGCCACAACATGACGTGACATAGACTCGACCAACGTCTGAAGTAGTGCTGGAGGGAACTGAAACCATGAATATTGCAGGGCTGTCCATAAATCGGCAAGAGTACGAGGGGATGGAGATCTCTTCTGAACAGCACTTAGCAAGGCTGTGGTGTCACCGCCAGACACCACACTTGCTAGGTGGTAGCTTTACATCGGCCGCGGTCCATTAGTACATGTCGGACCCGCGTGTCGCCACTGTTAGTGATCGCAGACCGAGCGCCACCACACGGCAGGTCTCGAGAGACTGACTAGGACTCGCCCCAGTTGTACGGACGACTTAGCTAGCGATGCACACTGACGAAGCCTCGCTCATTTGCAGAGCAGATAGTTAGAATAGCCTTCAGCTAAGTCAATGGCTACGACCTAGCAAGGCGCCATTAGTATTACATTGCATGATTTACAGAGTCTCACTTGTATCGTCAAGAGCGATGTACAACAATGATGGATTAAGTATTCCAGCAGCTACGTACTTTTCTTTATAGCATTCATTACGTATCCTGTTTCAGACCTATCTCTAGCCTGCGTGAGTTTAACGCGTGCATTCGGCCTCCTCAACCAAGTAGTGTGCGTAGTGTTGGCTAACTGCAAACACTACATATATTGGCGACGAGAGTAAAAACGGTCTTCTTTATTCTTGCTTTGCTTAAATTACTTGTGTCATGGCTTCGCCACAATCTCCAGATGTACTGTCCGAATTTTATCGCTTGCAGAATCAGCAAACGCAGGCGTTATTGGATGCCCTTGGACAGCTCGTCCAGGGTCAACGTGCAATGCAAAACGATGCGGCCGCCGCCGCTTCACCGCTACCGCAGCAACAACATGCTATTGCATCCCCGTTCCGGCCATTTGACCCGGCCATGGAATCCTGGACGGAGTGGTCACGCCAATTTGGATTTCATCTCGCCGCCTACAGAATTCAAGGTAATGAGCGGCAGCCTCACTTATTGTCGTGTGTAGGGGTGCAGACGTACCGTGTGATAGTGAAATTGTTTCCCCGACGCGACGTAGCAATTCTATCCTACGAAGAAATTTTGTCGGCATTAGATGCCTATTTCAAAGAAACAGTCAATGTCGTTGCAAAAAGGTATACGTTCTTTCGTACAAAACGTATGGCCGGTCAGACTAATAGGGAGTGGGTTGCAACATTGCAAGGTCTTACAAGGGATTGTGCTTTTGAGTTTGAATGTGGACTCCCTTATTCAGATACTATGGTACGTGATGCAATTGCACAGAACGTTTCTGATGTTCGTATATGGGAACAGATTTTGAAACTAGTCAGTCCCTCCCTTCAGCAAGTGATAGACATATTGGATAGGCAAGACACACTTGACTTTGCTCAGGAATCATTTGAAACTTCGCCAGCCGTGTGTCACATTAACCGGCCCGCCGGGCGCGCTGCACGGAACGATAAACAGCCCTCGCGCCCGTCCGCGCAGCTGCCGCCGCGCTCTCCACCAAGTGTGCCGCGCAAGCATGCAAATGCAGTGAAATCATGCCCGTGATGTGCAACTAGACATTCGCGTTACAATTGCCCGTCACGCCAAGCTATTTGCTTTTACTGTAATAAGAAAGGACATGTTCAAAGTGTTTGCCAGAGGAAGTTCAGATCGGACACACACAACCGTTCCAGGCCCTTTGCTTCGCGCCGGAATCGAACCAAGGACACTCAGGCTCGTGGACCTTCGTCCATGGACATTCATGTAGTTAATTCCTCTCTGCCCAGTGCCACTTTCTCTAACAGTGACTGTGTTCGTCCCACAAAAATTGGGCGTCGACGTCGACGGAAATCTCGTCCGGTCGCAAGTGCTTCTGTACCAGTATCAGTTCATATTGCACGAGAAAGTCGCTCTTGTCGTCAGCAGGACAATAAACTTTTTGTAGACTTGGACCTTGAAGGCACCGTGATCCCATTCCAGCTCGATACCGGAGCTGCAGTTTCCTTGATCAATAACGACACGTACAAACAACTGGGCAAACCTCCGTTGCGTGCCGCACAGGTTCAATTAACTAGCTATTCAGGTCAGAATATCCCTGTGTTAGGACAGTGCACTCTTCTTGCAACATACAAGGGACAAACAAAACTTGTGTCATTTTACGTTCTTCGTTCTTCTACTGCAGTGAACTTGTTTGGTTTAGATTTATTTCAGTTGTTTAACTTGTTAATAGTCAATCAGGTCCTATCAGTGAATCAGACTGTGCCTTCCGCCAGTGTTTCTCGTCTTTGTGAAGAATTTGCAGACATTTTAGCACCGGGCCTTGGTTGCGCTACGAATTATGAAGCACATTTGGAACTGAAAGTAAACGCGCAACCGAAATTTTTCAGAGCGCGCAATGTTCCCCACGCATTACGTGATGAGGTCGCAAGAACATTACACGATTTAGAATCACAAGGTGTAATTGAACGTGTGCAGGCTTCTCTCTGGGCCTCACCCTTAGTAATTTTGCCAAAACCTTCCGGAAAACTGAGACTTTGTGTGGACTTCAAGGCAACGGTGAATCCACAACTAGTGATTGCAACTTTTCCTTTACCCCACCCGGAAGATCTTTTTGATAAACTGTGCCCGGGTAATTACTTTTCGAAGTTGGACCTCGCAGATGCGTACTTGCAAATACCAGTGGACGAAGAATCCCAGCGCGTCTTGGTGGTTGACACGCATCTTGGGTTGTATCGCTTCAAAAGACTGCCATTCGGGTGTGCATCCGCCCCTGCATTGTTTCAGCAATATTTACAAACTGTTTGTGCGTCGGTCCCTATTGCTGCGAACTATCTGGACGATATTGTGATCTCCGGAAAGACAGCAGACGAACATTTAGCAAATCTAAGAACATTATTTCAGGTATTGCGACTAAATGGTCTTCGCTTGCGGAAGGAAAAATGTGTGTTTTTTGCTCGTGACTTACCATATCTGGGACATGTAATCAATGCCCAAGGCATACATCCCAGTCCAGAGCACCTCCGTGCCATACAAGACTTGCCTTCGCCGCAGAATTTGAAGCAGCTACAGAGTATGTAGGGTAAAATTAACTATTATCATAACTTTCTCCCGCATGCCTCTTCCATTTCAGCTCCGCTTCATCGCTTACGCCGTAACGGTGTTCCGTTCGTCTGGACGACGGAATGCGAACGCGCCTTTTGTCAGTTGAAATCGGCGTTGCTTTCAAATACTTGCCTTACGCCATTCGATCCCCAGAAACCCCTTTTGTTGATGGTAGATGCATCGGATTTCGGGATCGGTACTGTGCTTGCGCACAAAGATGGCTCGCATGATCGCCCTATTGCCTTTGCGTCCAAATTGCTCTCGTCAGCGCAAAGAAATTATTCACAGATCGAGAAAGAAGCTTTGGCTCTCGTGTTTGGTGTTACCAAGTTTCACGATTTCTTGTATGGTCGTCACTTTACCATCATCGCAGACCACAAACCTTTGACATCGCTTTTTCATCCGAACAAGCCTGTACCTCCACGTACAGCGCAGAAATTCATTCGCTGGTCTATTTTCCTCTCGCAGTACCGCTACGATATCTTGTATCGGTCCACTGCTAAGCACGGCAACGCTGATGCGTTGTCCCGTTTGCCTGTTGCTGAGGATAAAGCATTCGATTCTTCCGAACTTGCTTGCATGTTCATTGATGCAGAAACCGATACAGTGGTCGAATCGTTTCCGATTGATTTTCGTCGTGTAGCTACAGCCACAGCTGCTGACCCTGTCCTTGCTACCGTTTTGCGTTTTGTTGCTAGTCAATGGCCCTTGTCAAAGTCGCGGATCGAGGATCCGCTGGTTTGCCGATTTTTGCTCACAAGGAGAGACTTTTTGTACGACGTGGTGTTTTGTTGTTGCGTTCTGATAATGATCAGTCCAGAGTCGTGGTCCCACGTTTGTTACAGTCCTCTGTCTTACGGCTTCTTCACCAAGGACATTGGGGTATAGTTCGAGCGAAACAACTTGCTCGTCAGCACTGTACTTGGTTCGGAATTGATGCTGCGATTACGAATATGTGCTCTTCTTGCCTGGCGTGTGCCGAACAACAATCCGCACCGCCGCGGAAATTCTTTGCATGGCCGAAAGCCACTTCCCCTTGGCAACGCTAGCACATCGATTTTGCTGGTCCATTCTGGAATGCTCGATGGTTGGTTGTGGTCGATGTTTTCAGTAATTTTCGTTTTGTTGTCCGGATGTCTTCCACGACGTCATCTGCCACCATCCAAGCGTTATCTGCTATTTTTTGCATTGAAGGTCTTCCACAGACTATTGTTTCTGACAACGGCCCACAATTCGTGTCCGCAGAATTTCAGTCGTTCTGCAAGGCCAATGGTGTTCAACATCTGACATCCGCGCCGTTTTCGCCTCATTCAAACGGTGCCGCTGAAAGATTGGTCCGGACTTTCAAGTCACAGATGTTGAAGTTGAAAGAGTCGCATTCTCGGAAGGACGCGTTATTGCCCTTTTTGTCTTCGTATCGCTCTCAGCCCCGAGATGGTCGCTCGCCGGCTGAGTTGCTCCACGGTCGTCCTCATCGAACCTTGATGTCTTTGCTGCATCCGCCGCATCAGGTTCCTGTGCCGCGGCAGACTCTTGCTTTTGCTCCAGGCGACGTTGTATTCTATCGCAACTATCACGGTTCACGGAGTTGGCTCGCAGGGCGCATTCTTCGCTGCCTCGGCCGCGCGATGTATTTGGTTTTGGGGGCCTCTGGTGAGGTGCGTCGGCATCTCAATCAGCTGCGCCTCTGTCGTCGGCTGGGTTCTGCCGCTCCCCGTCTGCTTTCAGCGACGGTGCCGTCCGGTCAGCGCCCTGGGGACCCATCTACTGGCTCGCCTCATCCCCAGGTGTTACCGACGCTGCCTTCCATTTTGCCCCATGGCGACGCGCCGCCGCCGCCGCCTGTTCTCCCGCCGGCACCGCCCGCAGTGACGCGTCGCTGCAACCGCCTGGCGCCTCCCTGGGTCACGCGCCGCCGATCGCTTCTCGTGGCCAGATGTCCTCCGCCATGGAACTCTTGCCCGCTCCGGACCAGATGTCGTCTTCGCCCGTCGGGTGCCCCGACCGAATGGAGGTCGACCCTTCGGCCCCTCCTGTCTCTCTACGGGCGCATACACCGCATGTTGACGTGCACCCTGGACTAGGTTTTCTGGCGTTTCCTAGCTCCCCTCGGACCGAATGGCCGGGTGCGGGTAGCACAGCCTCGCCCGTTGTTAGGCTCCCCACCACATCGCATACGTCAACATGGGGTCCTCCCCACGGCGGGCGGCAGCCTTATAACACGACCGTTCGCCGATTTGCGGGGGAGGAATGTGGTGTCACCGCCAGACACCACACTTGCTAGGTGGTAGCTTTACATCGGCCGCGGTCCATTAGTACATGTCGGACCCGCGTGTCGCCACTGTTAGTGATCGCAGACCGAGCGCCACCACACGGCAGGTCTCGAGAGACTGACTAGGACTCGCCCCAGTTGTACGGACGACTTAGCTAGCGATGCACACTGACGAAGCC
This sequence comes from Schistocerca nitens, assembly GCF_023898315.1. Taxonomy (NCBI): domain Eukaryota; kingdom Metazoa; phylum Arthropoda; class Insecta; order Orthoptera; family Acrididae; genus Schistocerca; species Schistocerca nitens. The sequence continues at coordinate 801,573,763 of NC_064616.1, read as the reverse complement.
TCGCTCATTTGCAGAGCAGATAGTTAGAATAGCCTTCAGCTAAGTCAATGGCTACGACCTAGCAAGGCGCCATTAGTATTACATTGCATGATTTACAGAGTCTCACTTGTATCGTCAAGAGCGATGTACAACAATGATGGATTAAGTATTCCAGCAGCTACGTACTTTTCTTTATAGCATTCATTACGTATCCTGTTTCAGACCTATCTCTAGCCTGCGTGAGTTTAACGCGTGCATTCGGCCGCCTCAACCAAGTAGTGTGCGTATTGTTGGCTAACTGCTAACACTACAAAGGCATCCCAGATATGCTCATTAATGTTCATGTATGGGGAGTTTGGTGGCCGGCGGAAGCGTTTAAACTCAGAAGAGCAACTCAGGAAGTGTGGGGTCTCGCATTCTCCTGCTGTAATTTTCCAAGTGCTTTGGAATGCACAATGGACATGAATGGATGCAGGTGATCAGACAGGGTGCTTACTTGCGTGATGCCTGTCAGGGTCGTATCTAGACGTATCAGTGGTCCCATATTACAACAACTGCACTTGCACCACACCCTTACATAGCCTTCACCAGTTTGAACAGTCCCCTACTGACATGTAGCGTCCATGGATTCATGAGGTTGTCTCCATCTGGTCGATACAATTTGAAACGAGACGCGTCCGACCAGGCAACATATTTCCAGACATCAACAGTCCAATGTCGGTGTTGACGGGGCCCAGGCGAGGCGTAAAGCATTGCGTCGTGCAGTCATCAAAGGCTCTCGGCTCCGAACGGCCCATATCGATGCTGTTTCGTTGAATGGTTCACACGCTAACACTTGTTGATGGCCCAGCACTGAAATCTGTAGCAGTTTGCGGAAGGGTTGCATTTCTGTCACGTTGAACGAGTCTCTTCAGTCGTCTTTGATCCCGTACTTGCAGGATCTTTTTCCAGCTGCAGTGATGTCGGGGATTTGATGTTTTACCGGATTCATGATATTCACGGTGCACTCGTTAAATGGTCGTACGGCAAAATTCCCACTTCATCGCTACCTCGGAGATGCTGTGCCCCATCGCTCGTGCGCCGACTGTAACTCCACGTTCAATCCCACTTGAATCTTGATGACCGGCCATTGTAGCAGTAGAAACCGATCTAACAACTGCGCCAGACATTTGTTGTCTTGTACAGGCGTTGCCGACCGCAGCGCCTCATTCCGCCTGTTTACACATCTCTGTATTTGAATACGAATTCCTATACCAGTTTCTTTGTAGCTTCAGTGTAGATAGTGCGCAGAGTGCTGCAGCTATATCTCCAGTATCATCCATCCCGTGAGATAAACACACGGTTCAATTTTATTATTAGGGTTAGTGAATTTCGATACACATATTGCGTGGGGAATCTGTATGTTAATGAGCGTTATGCACGCACAGTTTCTGCAAGAAGGGACGGTGCTAGAAGTTTGGTCACGCTTTGTGGCACCTGCTCGTTCGGCGATACTCCATGCGGCTTTGCCCCTACCCCAGAGACACGCTGGGCTCCATGGAACAGCACACACCGCGGCAATGTAATACGTCACGAAAGAGGCGATAGTCAAAGAATGACTCCCATTATTTGGTAGTTTGTTGGACGCAGGTAAGCACCATTTCCATCTTCAACATAGGCCAAACTGCAAAGGAGACGAAGTCCACGAAACGCAGAAAGATGATGTCGGGAATGGAGAGATGCTCCAGATAAGCAAGTCACTAACCCATTCACATCAGCATCGGAATTATTATACGAAGCCTCCCTCTGAACATCCGTCAAATACTGCAGAGAATACCCCATTTTGGAGATATGTTGAAAGGACACGAGACATTTCTGTGTGGGAGAGAAAACTGACGACAAATAGTGAAAATAAACTGTAATTTTCGACTGATATTTTCGTAAAATAGATCGTGGTTGTCCTGGACAACATGATCAACAACCAGCTCGGGGGCTTTGCATGACCTAATATTAGCACTGTATTGAGGAAAGTAAGAAGAATTAGTTGTTGTGAGAACCCGTGTTAAATTTATTAACCCAGTTTACCATGAAAAGGATTATTTAAAAGTCCACAAGTCGAAAGATAGTCGTCAGCACTCACTGTGGGCTGTAACGACATATTTCCCTGACATCCAGATCGGCCGATTGGTGTTCTGTCTCCGGCTCATCCCGGCCATCACAGGGTGCGCTGAATCCACGCACCCAACTTCAGCTACACAGTTTGAATGGCACTGCGATGTAAGCAGTTCAGTGAGCGGTGTCTATATTGCTTTTCAAAAAATGGTTCAAATTGCTCTGAGCACTATGGGACTTATCATCTGAGGTCGTCAGTCCCCTAGAACTTAGAACTATTTAAACCTAACTAGCCTAAGGACATCACACACATCCATGGGCGAGGAAGGATGCGAACCTGCGACCGTAGCGGTCTCGCTGTTCCAGACTGAAGCGCCTAGAACCGCTCGGGCACAACGGCCGGCTATATTGCTTTTAGTCATTTATTATATGATAATTGTGTTGGTGTTGTGTACGGTGTGGGCATTACGAGTGGTTTGACAATCGGGTTATTGGTACTGTTGTAGGATATTTGATTCTCTCTAATACCAAACAGTTATAAGTTATTGTCTTTAACATTTAATGCCTGTTGTGACCAAAACCATGGAGACTAACATTCCAGAATCGTTTAAGAGTTTCAGCGAAAATTTAAACATTAAACAAGATGCAAACGTTGAACGTATTAAGACCTCAAAAGACTTGCACGAGGCAATCGGGCCTACCCGCCGCTAGGCCCACGCCTCACGACATTTCATTTTCATTTAGGCTTTGTCATCAATTTCTTTATTGGAAGGCTTGCCTGAAATGTTGGTTACAGACAACGGACCACAGTTTACGGCTCAGGACTTTGAACAGTTTTGCACCGCCAATGGTAACACTCACCGTACCAGTGCTTCGTTTCATCCTCAGCCGAACGCAGAAGCTGAAAGATTATTGCGTACGCTCAAGCAACAGATAAACAAACTACACTCATGCTCATAAATTAAGGGTAATGCTGGTGGGCGGTTTGAGGGTTTAAATCACCTCGGGGTATGACCATGCGGTGGATTTGACCTGCGGTCGTCGCACGGTGGCGCTGGCAGCAGTCCACATACGCAGAGGTGTGTCGATGCATGTCAGAGTACGGGGCAACGAGTAAGTGTGTAGACGTTTTCAGACGTGCTAATGATGACTGTGTGTTGAAAATGGCTCAAGGAACGCATATTGATGACGTTATGAGATGTAGAATACTAGGGAGACTGGAGGCTGGTCAAAGACAGCAGGTCCTAGCACGGGCCCTCCGTGTGCCACAAAGCGTGATCCCAGGATTATGGCAACGATTCCAGCAGCTAGCAAACGTGTCCAGGCGCTACAGTACGGGACGTCCACAGTGTACAACACCACAGGAAGACCGATATCTCACCATCAGTGCCCGCAGACGTCCACGGAGTACTGCAGGTGGCCTTCCTCGGGACCTTACCGCAGCCACTGGAACAGTTGTCTCCAGACACACAGTCTACATACGACTGAACAGACATAGTTTATTCGCCTGGAGACCTGCAAGGTGCATTCCACTGACCCTGGTCACAGGAGAGCACGTAAAGCCTGATGTCAAGAACACACTACATAGTCATTGGATCAGTGGTCCCAGGTTATGTTGACGGACGAGTCCAGGTATAGTCTGAACAGTGATTCTCGCCGGGTTTTGATTTGGCGTGAACCGGGAACCAGATACCAACCTCTTAATGTCCTTGAAATGGACCTGTATGGAGGTCGTGATTTGATGGTGTGGGGTGGGATTATGGTTGGTGCACGTATACCCCTGCGTGTCTTTGACTGAGGAACTGTAACAGGTCAGGTGTATGGGGACGTCATTTTGCACCAGTATGTCCGCCTTTTCAGGAGTGCAGTGCATCCCACCTTCCTCTTGATGGATGATAACGCACGGCCCTACCGAGCTGCCGTCGTAAAGGAGTACCTTGAAACAGAGGATATCAGGCGAATGGAATGGCCTGCCTGTTCTCCTGACGTAAATCCCATGGAGCACGTCGGGAATGCTCTCAGTCGACGTATCGTTGCACGTCTTCAAACCCCTATGACACTTCAGGACCTCCGACAGGCACTGGTGCAAGAATGGGAGGCTGCTCGACCACCTGACCCAGAGTATGCCAACCCGTTGTGCGGCCTGTGTACGTGTGCATGGCGATCATATCCCATATTGATGTCGGGGTACATGCGCAGGAAACTGGCGATTTTTAGCACACGCGCTTCGGGACGGTTTCCTCAACTTATCACCAATACCGTGGACTTACAGATCTGTGTCGCGTGTGTTCTCTATGTGCCTATGCTATTAGCACCAGTTTTGTGTAGTATCTGCAATTATCCTTAATTTATGAGCATAAGTGTACGTGCTTCCCATACAGGGGGCAAGCGCTGTTTCTCTTCCTAGCAACGCACCGCCCCCAGCCCCGCGACCGTCCGTCCGCTTCTACATGGCAGGTGCCACTGCACGCTGTCCCAGTAGCTGCACCCACCGCAGCGGCCGTCTCCTCCCACGCCCCGCAAATGTCGCTTTGCGCCTGACGAGTCTATTCTTTCCAGCGTGTCTGGTCGCACCAGGTACTGGGAGAGAGGAACGGTTCTTCGAAATTTTGGCACTTGCGTCTATTTAACTCAAGGTCCTGCTGCACCGCCAGCAGAACCAGATTCGAGCTTGTCGATTGCGAGGCTTTCTGCAGATTTTCTGTCCCCAGGGATCTTGCAGCCGGCGTGACCGTCCCCGGAGGTCTCTTCAGTACCGCTTGTGGAACCGATGCAGTTGGACCCATCACCTTCGCCACTGCAGCAACTCAGCTTCCCGGTGCTCGCCCCAGCGCCCGCCGTGGACTCGGCGCCTTCGTCGTCGTCGTCGCCGCCGCCACCGTCATCGCTGTCATCTCAGTTTTTCGTCGGACCGGCCCAGGAAGCGGGTAGGCGCCCTTTGGGGAGTTATCCGACCGACGTTCCCCTCGGAGCGCAGGACGGATGTCGGGGCGCGGCCGGGACTCGGCGTCGGTCCCCAGTTGCTGCTCCCCTTGCTCTCCCTCCCCCCCCCACCCCCGTTGTCGTAATATGGCTCCCTACACGGCCACGGTGAGGCGTTTGTGGGGAGGGGGGGGTGGAGAAATGTGCGGTCCTAAAGCAACAACTGCACACCGTCCAGCGCAGCTCTGCGAAACGGCATCAAGAAAGCTCTGACCCGCATGCCGATGAGAAGAGCGGGCAGCGCCATACCTCCATGAAGACAGAGTTCACTGACCCCTGTCAACGCTGATTTAACCAGCCGCCCATCGCTGGTCGGCCCAGTTCTCTCACAGACTTCGAGAGCATCAGTGCTGAGCAATAGGAAGACGATACTTAGCCTGCGTTCTGTCACTAGTAATAGCGTGTCAGTGTAATTGCATGTAGGGGGCACAGGAAGCCATTTCACAACGAGAAGTTAAGTTATGTTTCATTGCTATTTATAAATAAAGTGTTCAATTAATCTGCAAGTCATTTGTACAGATCACCTTGGATTCCTGCCACCGGCCATGGCAACTTCTTTCCTTCCTTGTTTGTGTTGGTGTTGATTCCCACAGTAGCCGACACAACAAGTTGCAACTCTACCCGTCTGTTCACGTCTCCGCAGTCTTCGTTCACCCATATAATCTATGACACGTGGTGAACCACGCTCGTTTAAGCGCCGGTTTTGGACCGCGCCATTTTGCCGTGCTCGGTATACTTTAATACTTCAACCACGGCGGCACGCGAACAGTTTATATACTTTCTGAAATGCTTCCAACCTTGGCTCGGAATCAAACGATCATGTCCTTTCGGAGGTCAGATAAAGCGTTTTGTTTTCGTATTGAGACAACGACTACACTGTTTTCCGCGTCCCCCGACAAGCTTTATTTACTGTCCACTGCTGGTGTTGGCACCTGCTGCCTTTGAGTGTTTATTGCACGACGTCGAACACGAGAGGTGGTCGCATTAACGATACTGGATCATGTAACATAGTAATGCTACTTTTTATTGTGCTTCAAAACGATAGCAAAAAGAACAGCCGATAAGAAAATTCACTAGCACTGGATCGATGAACGTCTTAGAGTAGTGCGGGATGGGATAAACCATCACTCAAGAACGGGAGAAGAGGCTTTCCGCTAGTAAATCTCGTGAATCATAGTCGCACATGAAGATGTTGAACATCTGCCTCGTTGGAATATTCAATTTGCACAACAGCAATGCTTGATAACCTTTTAAGCATTTACTACGTCGGTAAAGTCTCAGCCATTATAAACTGACGAGTGGCTTTAAAATAATGTTTATCTTTCACTAGAACATTGATGTTTAACCTTTCAACATTACGATGATGAACGTAAAATGTTATTATGTGCCCTCTTATTGTGCACTCTGCATACACTTAGTAAGAGATATCTTCGCTATGCTTTTTAAATCTATAGATTGCATCACCACATCCTGGAAACTTAGAATTAAACTTAAGTTAGAAGTACTTGTTCATCTTACATACAAGAGAAACTATCCTGAAGCACTGAAAGTTCTGTAATACGTTTATCGTGCCGTTTTACGTAAACTATAAAAGTCGAGCCAAAGATACTGGCCATGTGTAGCAGGAAGACATTGCAATTTTAAATTGTAGATGCCTCACGTGAAGATTTGTTATGTCTAACTGGCTGTAAAGTGAAGGTTACGCCGAAGAACCGTAGTCGTACGTGCATAAACAGCCAGTTTAAAGGTAACCCGATGCGGAACGAGATGACATGTATTCCTGTGCTTCGATCGAGATAACGAAACTAGTATTCCCAAGTTAGAGTGGCGTTATTTTCCCTTGCACGACACATCTGTAGACCGTTACTGGAGTGAGCGACTTTAACGACGCAGCAGATGCTTCACAGGCAGTTGTATTCCCACCAGCTCTGGGTAATGTCCGCGCTGTACTTTTACTCAGGCGGGAGAATGTTAACTGCTGCAGTCTTAGTTTAGCTTTCAAGTTTTGCTTATACAGGGTGTATCATAATAAGTAATAGCGAAAACTGACACCGGTGTAATTTTATGGTAACAGAGGCAGCAACATTGCAGTAAGCACGAGCTGTTTGCAAGATCATTGCAAATGTATGGTTACGGGACGCCAATGTTTTGAGAATGAAATATCACCCAACTTGCCACATTTCTATTTGGAATATAAACTTTTCAGTTAAGTATCCGTCAAGTCGAGCTCATACTTCACCCATGGTCTACATCAGCTAAAAATAGTGTACTGGCACTGCTTTAGCACGTTACACATTACAGTTTATTATAAATATCAAAGGAGATGTTGCACGTGTCGGTTTCGCATTTTGGTGCAATACTACACGCGTATCTGCAGCGAGAAACTAATTATATCAAACACCTCTAAACCATGAATTACAGCGAGTACCTAATGATAATATTGTATTATTCGCTGCTCCAGTTCTTCAACAGTACCGACTGGAGCACAGTACACTTCACTTTTCGGATGACCTCAGACCTACAAATGTAGAGGATTGAGGCCAAAGTACAGGCCTTGTTCGATGATCCATCTTGGACCGTACTGGCGCCTTATATATCGTCTTACAACAATAGAAAATGTGACGGTGCTCCATCATATATCTACCACATTCCCCAGCCGAGGATGAATGAAATATGAGCCCAGTTAGTTGACAACTATCGAAAAGTTTAAAGTTCAAATGCGTTTGTATCAAATGGAACAATGGTTACTATAACCTTTCTAGCTTCTTGTATCGTATACTTTCAGCTGTGTCAGTTTTTGGTGTTGTTGATGATACACCCTGTACAACGTTAGTCGAAGGCAGTATGAATGTTCTCAAATAATTACATAGTGCTTTTTTGTAATGTGAAGTCCCTGTTGAGTGCCCTTAGTCAGCTGAGTCAGATATTTGCTTATTAACTTCCCTGTCTACTGTGAAGTTTAACAAGAAATCTGCGATCATTTCGCTGCTACGTATTTCAGAATTGCTCCACGGACAATTCATTAAATAAAGCAAAATTCTGGGGAAATATTTATCAGATGCAGTATACATTGCTACAATAGTCCCTGAGGGTACCATTTAGGACAACTATCGTTCATAATATGCAGCAGTGGCTATACGCAAGTTCTTAGACGTGTAGAAAAAGCCACATCGTTTGTAACACCAAACCTGTAATCATGCATGCAAGACCATAAATCTTGGTAGAGAAAATAACCCCGTAGAACGCTTACAATCGATCAGTACAAATAATCTAGCATTGAACATCAAAAGACATAATTACGTATTTCGACTAGAAGAAGGAAAACAAAACTACCAAATTAAATGTAGGTGATTATTCAATATTCTGGAATTTATTATGGAAAGGGAACCAGTTATTTATTCATAAAGAAAGAAAATAAACGAGAAAAATTCAAAACAGAATTTTAAACTGGGAATCAAATTGGACACTGCATCACCTGGAAAGTTACATACATTAATAAATACAATACATGTAAAAATGCAGGTACGGCATGCCTCCTAAATAATATTGGCTGTATAGTAAGTGATTATTTAGACAACAGAGGCTAGAAATTTTTAGAAGAGTACAATAAATGAATAATGAAACACCTCAGTCATTGTAAAACATATTTTCAATGTATAATGCGTGATACAGGAAAGTCATACATGCGAAACCAATGATGATTAGCAATAAACTCCTTTCTTCTTCTCGAGTTCAGTATCTCCATCTTTGAAGAGGGGTGTTGACTGAATCCCTCAGTCATACAAATGGGGAAGTGTGAAGAATGTAAATGGAAAGGCAGGGTTTTAGTCATACTCCTGCTGTCAGCTGAAAAGTATATGTGTAGTGGCTAGTGATAAGATGTTAACGATAATTTCTGGCAGGCCAGCGGACATGTTGCCAATAGCTGACACTCCTGCTATTAATGTAAGCAGTGACTATGTGGTTGGTACATGCAGTGAGTTTCTGGAATGCTGGATGAAGCAATTAAGGAAGACCTCTCAAAATATATTCAGAACAAGGAGAAGTATCGTGGTGCTGTTTCTTGTAGTGACGAACGGTTTGGTGGTCAAGGTGTTACAGTGACGCAACATACGGAATGACCTTCAGATCTATGAACAGATACACTCACCTATTAACTTTAATGTGATGCTGTACTCCTTCCCCATATGACCTTTTGGGGAGTGCATTCGGCGCTGACTTCACTTTTGTGAGCCTTTGCGCGACTGCATCGAACAGCACAGGTGGAGGATCTCTTTTGATGCAAGGATATGCAGAAGAAAGACTGTCCTTCAATTTAAATCCCATCGAGCACAGATGGGATACGGTGGGGAAGTGTACTGCAGCACATGCACATGCACCAAAGATCATCCGGCAGTTGTCAGCCACGATAGTGGGCGAGTGATACTTCCTACCACAAGAACTCATTACCGGCATTGTATGGGAACACGTTGCAGACGATGCAATGCCGCCCTCTTAGGAACAGTACTCTGGGGAAGCAAGCACTTGTCGACATCTCTATTGGAGAGTGAATTATTGATTTTCTTCGGCGTGTGTCTTTGATCGCCAACGGCCTTGCCGGAGTGGTAACACCGGTTCCCGTCAGATCACCGAAGTTATGAGCTGTCGGGCTGGGCTAGCACTTGGATGGGTGACCATCCGGTCTGCCGAGCCAAAGCCTTCTAGACACAAGGCCTACGCACAGCGGCCATATTAGAACGTGACGTCACAAACTGTTGGCCATCTTATCTTCAGTCAGCAGTCCTGTTGGCGTGTATGTTGTGTTGAAAGTGTGTGACATGTGAAAGTGATATATATTTCATACAGTATTCGTCTACAGTTCTTCGAAGTATGGGATACAAGTGCTGCGTTCCCTTTTGCCAGGGAAATTATCAATCCCAAAAAGGCATGAAAGTGCACATGTTTCTATTTCCCAAATAGGTGAAGTTGAGAAATCGCTGGATTGCAGCTATTCCCAGACAGGAATTTGTGTCCACGCATCATTCAAGGGTAAGTAAATTAACATTTTTTTTAGCATGTTATTTGTTTCCAAGTCACCGCATTTGCCAATTGTTTTTAAAAGCAGTTATGTATCATGTACCAGTTTCTCAATTCTGGACCATTGCTGCGAGGGTAATACGAAGCTAGCTGTGAAATGTCTCTCATATTTTCAACTGTTGTGACACATATTAGTTATATTAATTAGTGTGACTCGAAAATGTTTAGTATTCCATATCATTCCTACCAGATTATTGAGTTTCCAGTAATTTTATTTGGAAGAGCTAAATAATGGTTTTGTTCAGTTTTACATATACAGCTATTCGGAAATTTCAATTTGAGTAAACTATTTTAGAAAATTGCTTTAATGAATTCAGTATTCGACAGATTAAGCAGTATAGAAAGCAGAATTTCGAGGTAAGTGCATTACGATTAAATTAACAGCACTCTGTGACACGAATTTCAATCAAGGATATAGTAGAAACAGTCTTTTCATACTTAAGGTTCTAAAGTTCTAAACAGGGAAATAAAATATTTTTTCGTGTTTTTTGATTTATTAAACATTATGTCAGGAGGTGCTCCATTCCGTCGAATGATTTGACTTGCGTGTGAGGTCAGCAAATTTTGAAGTGGAGAGGAAAATTTACGAAAATAACCAGAGAAACAAATTCCTAAATTCTGTAGGAGCTCCAGCCGCTTTATTTAAAACCGAAAACGTTTGCTTGTTGTTGCATATTGCGATTTTTGACTGCAAGAAAGCGTAGCTCCTGGCGTAAAAGAATTTAAAATTACAGTTTGTATTCAAGCCTAGAAACGTGTACTTAAGGCAAATCGTCAAAATAATTTTACATCTTGAAATAACATAGGGTAGTTTTGTACAGTTACTTTACGCAATTATATAAATTTCCATACTTTCATTACAAGGACATGTAGAAGAGGAAAGCACGAGAATCCCTATGCAGTTTCAGCTCTAAGACTCGTAAAGTTCGTATAGCTGCAGAGTGCTTAACAGGAGCGTTCCGATACAGACCCAGCCGTCAGTATGTGACGTCACAAGTGTGCGCGCAGGCCTATAGGTGCTGTTGGCCGAGCGCTGTTGGCAAGAGGGGTGCACTCAGCCCTTGTGAGGCAAACTGAGGAGCTACTTGATTGAGAAGTAGCGACTCCGGTCTCGGAAACTGACATACGGCTGGGACAGCGGTGTGCTGAGCACATGCCGCTCCGTATCCGCATCCAGTGACGCCTGTGGTCTGAGGACGACACGGCGGCCGGTCGGTACCGTTGGACCTTCATGGACTGTTCGGGAGGAGTTGTGTCTTTGATCAAGACGACGGCGCCTAAGGCACGCTGTGAACAGACCAAACAGAGAGGTTGCACAATAATCGTATGCAAAATTAAATTTTGAAATATTGTTACTAAACCTGCCCTTATTATGTAAAACTAAGCCTATGTCAAAGGTTGCGTGTCTCAGCATAATCCGATAAGTAGTTTCTTCAAAATTCGAGATTTTATGAAATTCTAAAATGTATGTTATATTAAACTTAGAAGTTTCTAATTTTGGAATTTGGTTAAGTTGGTTATAAAACCATTCCATAGAGATTTTGATGAAGCTACCTCTTTCGCTTTTTGAATTATTCAAATTTCTTCGAAATTTAAAAAGGGTACCATATTAAACATAGGAGGCTTTAATCATGGAATTGTGTTCGGTTGATTATGAAAACGTTCTGTAGAGGTTTTCATGAAGCTCTCTCTTTCACTTTTTGAATTTTCCACATTTTTCGAAATTTTAAAAGCGTATAATTTTGAAGTTCGAGGGTTATGTTTAGTTTATCAGAAAAACATATGGTAGAAGTTTTCATGATGCTACCTTCTTTACCTATTTGGAAGTGATCGAAATGACCTCTGTCATACTTTTTCCTTCATTGTCATGTCCAATTTATTTACTTCGTTAGTAAAATCGCATGACATTTCCCTAACTTTTTCCCCTCTTTATGTATTAGGATTTGCAAAAGATTTATACTTTTTCCGACATTTCATTCGATATACCCAAAACGGCAGAAGGGGTAAATTTGACCCCACTGTAATTTCTCTTTCGAGTGTATGTGAATTATCCAACAATGAAGCGGCAATAGTCAGCAGTCATGCAGAGCAGTTGCTGCTCATTGTTGCAACTTGGCACGTGTACTTTCCAATTTCCAATTTATAAAGTGTCATTCATGTATGGGAGAGAAGGGTAAAGCGGCCAGGTTACAAAAAGTGGCCACAGCTTGTTTCATGTGTTCAACAGTGCTGCTTCCGACCGAAAAGTGGCCAAAATAGCTGTAACCGACATCATTAGTGTTGTTAGTGACGTTGACAAAGGACGCTTTGTCCATAATCTTTCTGTGAAAGCACTTAGGTTTTTCCATCGTTTGATATAAGGTAGGTCACTTATATTACTTTAGGTGCTTCACTTTTATATAGAGCAATAGGTTTCTGCGATATCACGGTTTATGCAATGTCTTTTGGCTTAAAAACGTGTCACTGTCGTTTCCTTTGGCTGTATTCTTTCACGTGTCAGCCACCAATACAGAGATGGCATTCGATAAGGAAAAGCGGCCACGCTACAAGCTGGGAAAAGTGGCCAAGTTGGCATAATAAGAACTGAAATTAAAGTAATAGAAATCGTTTTATACACAAAACTAATATCCGTTTAACGGTTCTTTTGCAAGAGCTTAAAGATTCCAAGAAAATAGTTCAACAGGCGTGGGACCCTGTTGTGATGCAGAAGATAGTTGAAGCAGTACAGAATGATAACATTTCTTTTTCAGCAGCAGGGAAACAATTCAGTATTGCAGGTAATATGCCAAAAGGAAGAGTTCTAAGGAAAAACAGAGGTGCAGTTGGTAGAAAAAAGGTTATGGGTAGGTTAAGGGGAGTGTTTAGTGAAGATCAAGAGTAAGAAATCCTTAATCACATTTTTGAAATAGAAATGGAATTTTTTAGAATTACAGTGAATGACCTGTGACTATTAGCGTTCCAGTTGGCAGAACACAACAAAATGCCACTTCCTTTCAACAAAGAGACTGAAATGGCAGGCAAAGACTGGGTGGATAAGAAGCCAGAGTTGTAAATGCTGGGCTTATGAGCTGTGTGCTGGCTGTGAAGAGGACGATGACAACATCAAGAGCAACTTTTGTACATGACTTAACATTGTTTCTTAGCATATAAACTGTGAATGAATTAGACTGAAATAGTAACTCATAATTAATCGTTTATTTCTCTATTTATATCATTAAGAACTGTTAACCTTTTTGTGCCAAAAATGTATTGTAACAAATGTCTTTCTCATCTGAATTATTAATCTACTAATAATAAAAACTATAAGCCTTGTCATTTTTTAAATATAAACAATCTTTTTGAGAATGGTGGCAAAGATCTGGCCCCTTTCCCTGTAAGGCAGGGTAAAGTGGCCACTATGTAAACATTTAGAAAAACAGTTATAAACCTATAAAATATACTATTACCTTAGCTATACATATTTGGTGTGATACCTTACACTGTGTAGATTCGAAATGTATATACCACAAGTTTCAGTTAGCAGCCATGGATTCATGAGAATTCAGTTTCCCTTAGAGTGGCCATTTTATCCTTCCTTCCCCTAATAATCTTTGTCCGCGAAACATGTAAATGAACATCTAGAGTCAGCGTGAACTTTCTGATGAAAACCGCTACATCTCTTAGACAGCTCTGAAGTTGAACCGGAAATTGACCTCACTGAAGAATTTGATGATTATGAACCTGAGACAAATGAAGACATTGTAAACGAGGAGCGATTAGTGGAAGAGGATTCATTTGCTGATCTACGTCAAGCATCACCTGTTTCATCACAGCAGACACAATTGGAAGCGTCTACAAATATGGTTGCTGATGTGGAACCGTGTGCGAGAGGAAGTCCCACTGCTTCATGAGATTTAGCATTGCTTCGTCAAAATTAAGACGGAAGGCACTGGTCATAGCGCCGTCTGCTCGTCGGTAAGCAATGATAAGTCTCATGAAGAAACACACAGAGTCAAATGCTCGAAAAGTACTAAAAAACAATAACTGGACTGCGTCACTTGAGGAAATGGAGAAACTAACAGCCATCATGTACGCTTGGGGTGTCATTTGTACAAAAGGTGTGTCTGTGGATGATCTGTGGTTGGAATATTGGAGGCCTACTTTTATCGAGGACAATTATGCCATGGGACAGATTTCAGGAGCTTCTCAGACATCTCCGTTTCGATGAAAAATCGACAAGAGCTGAACGCCTGGCATCCAACAAATAAGCTCTTGTACCTGAAATCGGGGGAAAATTCACTGAGAGTAGCATTCGTTCTCACCGCACTGGAGAAAATACAACAACTGACGAGCAACTATTATAAAGCAAAATAAGATGCAGGTTTACTTAATTCATGTCCAACAAACGAGACAAGTATGGTCTAAAAACCTGGTTGGCTGACAGTGTAACGACTAAGTGTATGTTAATGCCTGTCCATGCACTAGCAAAGAGGACACGCAAAGAGGGAAACAACCTCTTGGAGAGTACGTCGCTCTGCATCTCATGGAGCCATTTGTAAATCAAGGAACAAATGTGACGACAGACAACTCCTTTAAGTCTCTTCAACTAGCTAAGGAACTCAGAAAAAGAGAACTTCGTTACTTGGTACAACGAACAAGATCCACCCCAGTGAAGTACGGAAGCCCGATACTGAAATACACTTCACCACCATCCTACGCTATAGAGGCAACACAGGCTGCACCGTGACTGTATACCAAAGGAAGAAGAACAAAATTGTCATTCTTCTGAGTACACTACATGGTGAAGTAGCAACAGCCAGGGAAGGAAAGAAGAAACGTACAATGTAACAAAGTATGGGGTGGACGTGATTGATCAAATGAGCCGGCCGAAGTGGCCGCGCGGTTCTGGGCGCTGCAGTTTGGAACCGCGAGACCGCTACGGTTGCAGGTTCGAATCCTGCCTCGGGCATGGATGTGTGTGATGTCCTTAGGTTAGTTAGGTTTAACTAGTTCTAAGTTATAGGGGACTAATGACCTCGGAAGTTGAGTCCCATAGTGCTCAGAGCCATTTGAACTATTTGATCAAATGACTCGTAAATATACTACAAAGGTTGCTTGTAGGAGATGGCCCATGCCTATTTTGTATAACATCTTGGACATGGCGGCAATAAATGCATGTGTTATCTACAACACAGTAACTAACAAGAAAATGTAAAGGAAGAAGTTTATATTTCAGCTGGCGAACGAACTAAGGGAAACGAAAGAGCGAGAACATCAAGGAAGGAATAAGTTATTTTTCTTTTCTTTTTTTTTCTTTTTTGTGTCATCAGTCTGCTGACTGATCTCCTGTGCCAACCTTTTCATCTCAGAGTAGGAACTGCAAACTACATCCTTAACTATTTGCTGGATGTGTTCCAGTCTCTGCCTTCCTCCCCAGTTTTACCCTCTACAGCTCCTTCTAGTATCACGAAAGTTATTCCCCACTGACTTAACAGATGCCCTATCATCCTGTCTCTTCTTCCTGTCAGTGTTTTCCATACATTCCTTTCCTCGCCGATCCTGCAGAGAACCTCCTCATTCCTTACCATGTCAGTCCACCTAATTTTCAACGTTCTTCTGTAGCACCATGTCTCAAAGGCTTCGAGTCTCTTCTGTTCCGGTTTTACCGCAATCCTTGCCTCATTATCATACAATAGTGTGCTCCAGACGTACATTCTCAGAAATTTCTTCTTCAAATTAAGACCTATGTTTGATACTAGCAGATTTCTCTTGGCCAAGAATGCCCTTTTTGCCAGCGCTTGTGTGCTTTTTACGTCCTCCTCTCTCCGTTAGTCATGCATAGATACCAGAATTTCTTAATTTCGTCTGCTTCGTGATTATCAATTTTGATGCGAAGTTTCTCGCTATTTTTATTCCTACGATTCATTACTTTCGTCTTTCTTCGATTAACTTTCGATGAATATTCTGTACTCATTACACTGCTCATTTCATTCATCAGATCCTGTAATTCTTCTTCATTTTCACTGAGGATAGCAATATCATCAGCGAACCTTAACACTGATATTCTTTCAGTCTGAGTTTTAATCTCGCTCTCGAACGTTTCCCCCATTCCTTCTTCGATGTATAGATTGAACAGCAGGGGAGAATTACTACACCCCCACCTTACACCATTTTTAATCCGAATACTTCATTCTTCTTAGTTAACTCTTATTGTTTCCTCTTGGTTCCTGTACATATTGTATGTTACCTGTCTTTCCCTATAGCTTAAACACATTTTTCTCAGAATTTCGAACAAGTTGCACCATTTTACATTGTCGAACGCTTTTTCCATGTTGACAGATTCAATGAACGTGCTTTGATTTTTCTTCAGTCTTGCCTCCATTATCAAGAGCAACATCAGAACTGCCTCTCTGGTGCCTTTACCTTTCCTGAAGCAAAACTGATAGTCATCTAACACAACCTCAATTTTCTTTTCTATTCTTTCACATATTATTCTTGTCAGCAGCTGTTTAGCTGACTGTGAGATAATTCCCGCATTTGTCGGCTCTTGTAATCTTCGGAATTGTGTGGATGATGTTTTTCCGAAGTTTGGTGGTATGTCAACAGTCTCATACCTTCTACACACCAGCGTGAATAACCGTTTTGTTGACACTTCCTCCAATGATTTCAGAAATTCCGATGGAATGTCATCTATCCCTTCTGCCTTATTTGATCTTAAGTCTTGCAAAGCTCGCTTAAATTCTGATTCTAATAGAGGCTTCCCCATTTCTTCCCTGTCGACTCCTGTTTCTTCTTTTATCACGTCATTAGACAAACCTTCTCCTTCGTAGAGGCCGTCATTGTACTTTTTCCACCTATCTGCTCTCTCCTTTGCATTTAACAGTGGAATTTCTATTGCACTCTTAATGTTGCTTTTAATTTCACCAAACGTTGTTTTGACTATTTTTGTATGCTGATTCTGTCCTTCCGACAATCATTCCGTTTTCGATTTCTTCAAATTTTTAATTCAGACATTTTGCCTTAGCTTCCCTGCACAAATTAAAGCACAAGGTAGCAGCATTAACAGTCAAATTAGTGGTCCTAATAATCAGCTCAAAACACGTTAGTAGCCTTAATAATCAGCTGAAAACGCAAACTGATGTCATGAAAACGCAGAGCGTTAGAATCAGTAAACAGATCTAAGAAGTAGATGAAGAAGAAGGTGGTTTTAGTGCTATAATCAAGGACATGAAACTTGAAATAAATACTATACATAACAATGTGGCCACTATGCAGGGGCAGATCAGCGACAGCAACGAAAGGTTTAATTTAGAAATCATAAAGATCCATGAAACGGTAGAGTGTTTGGTAGGAGCGAAAGCGGATGAAAAAGGTTCCTGTCTGAAAACCGAAAGTGTTGACGAATGTAGAAATGAAAGCTGACATTTGAGAAAGACAGTGGTTGATTCTGACGTAGAAATACACAGGTAAATGTTTGCAAACAGAAGTATGACCAAAACACTTCACAAATTCAAGGCAAGATCTGCAACCTTGAGAAGAAAATAGAGACAAGCCCCGTTTTGTCACTGATAAGATACCTCATAACAAACTATTAGAGGGTGAAGAACGTTGTGATCCTGCCAGGATGTACACTGCCTGGCACCCATTCCATTAAATTTTCTGAAAAACGACGAAAGGATTTTTCCTGAATATTTAAGAGATCAGGAAACTATTAATGTAGTTATCAGTGCACTAGTAGGTGATGTTAAACGATGTGGACTAAATTTGAACACAATAAAAACAAGACTATTTACCTTTAAATGCGAACATTTTAGGTTAGGCTTTACCTTGACTGTTATTGACATTGAATGAAACAACAAGTTTACTGTTACCAGTCACCGTTTTATTTATTTCCACGACGCGTTTCAAAGGTTTAAACCTCCACCATCGGGTGGAATTACATTGGTTAGTATGACATTTGTGTGTGTGTTTTGTTACGATTTTTTGGAGGAACTTGTGGCACTGTCTAAGGCATAAGCAAAATACTTTACAACAGACAACAAGATTGGACAGAAGTTACCCCACAACATCGGCACACGAAACCCACTTCATCACACAGGTGTGTACAAAATTGAATGTTTGGACTGTGACTGCTTCTACAAAGGCCAGATAGGCAGATCATTTGAGATTAGATACAAGGAACAAAAAAAAAATGGCTCTGAGCACTATGGGACTTAACATCTGTGGTCATCAGTCCCCTAGAACTTAGAACTACTTAAACCTAACAAACCTAAGGACATCACACACATCCAGGCCCGAGGCAGGATTCGAATCTGCGACCGTAGCGGTCACGTGGTTCCGAATTGAAGCGCCTAGAACCGCACGGCCACACCGGTCGGCGATACAAGGAACACATGACAGCACTAAAAAACAAAAAATACTACACATCAGCAATAGCCACCCACCTGCATGAAACAAAACACCATGTTAACAACACAAGTATTAGCATCCTACACATCCAACCAAAAGGCAGAAAACTAGACATCCTTGAAACGCTTCAAATATATAAACACCAAACAAAACAATCTGAATCCATCTTCAATGACAAAATTGACAATGTTTACAATAGTATCATCTCTGTTTTCAGCAACTGCCTACATCATTAAAATTGCACACACACACATACACACACACACACACACACACACAAGCACACACACACCCCTTAACATTTACCATAAATATTGACAGCCACCAAGAGTACAAGAGATTGACCTCATTTACAGATAATTCATCACACCAACAGCTTGTACCCCTTGTCAGTTTGAAACTATATGTATATCAACTACTGGCACAAATTGTATATCTATCTGCATATATTAAAGCATTAACCAATATGTTACCTCAGCCTTTAAGCAGCTAAAATATGTAACATGTAATCTTAAGACCCCTTGCCATGTAAAGTTTGTTCTCATACAGTCACTCTTTCCATCCTCTCTCTCTCTCTCTCTCTCTCTCTCTCTCTCTCTCTCTCTCTCTCTCTCTCTCACTTTCTCTCTCTCTTCCTCTCCTTCTGCCTCCAGCCTCTCACATCTGTCTATTAATCACAATCAAATATTGTCATTTATGTATAATTTTGATTATTGTACTTAAAATCTGTAACATTTCACCTGATTGTTATTAACGAGTATGAAGTTTAAGCCATTTTAACATTTCATCTGACTGTATAAACTAGTATGAAGTTTAATCTGTTTTAACTTGTCAAAATCGGATTTATATGCCACCTGAAGTACACACACACATATATTTGACACCTCAAAACAAACACCTCCAAATCCTTTAAATAATTATTCTGTAATAATGTTGTTACGATGTATATTCTTTGTACTTTGAGATTATGTCTCCTCTTCTGCTATACGAACATTGTACCCAGCAGATTCCAGACGCCATATTTGTTTACAAATATGACAGTATACATGTGATGTGTTACGACAGCGAAAGGAACCTGTGACCACTGGAGGTACTCTATTTTACTTATTTCATGTTTACCCTTAGATATCAGTATAATTTTTTGTCAGAAGAAACCCAAAACCACGTTCTGAAATAGTGTCTTGTTTCTCCACTAGACAGTGCCACAAGTTCCGACCGGAGTGGCCGAGCGGTTCTAGACGCTTCAGTCTGGAACCGCGCGACCGCTACGGTTGCAGGTTCGAATCCCGCCTCGGGCATGGATGTGTGTGATGTCTTTAGGTTAGTTAGGTTTAAGTAGTTCTAAGTTCTAGGGGACTGATGACCACAGCAGTTAAGTCCCATAATGCTCAGAGCCATTTGAACCATTTTTTTAACCGTGATTATCGCCAGAATAATAACAATAGGGGTAATCACAATGACAACGAAGAAAATGACGGTGATAGGTACCGCTTTAATGTGGTTCAACGGGGTAGGGGCAGAGGTAGAGGTACTTCAGCCGCTCGCGGTAGAGGATTTGCACCACAACATTACCACAAAGACAACCACGCGGAAAACTGAAGCCCGCACATGTCGCGGGCCAGACTAACCCGGGCAGATTTTCAAGGCCTAAACGTAAGAAAAAATACTGGCGTAGACGTAATGTATTTAGTACGCAGCGACTGCGAAGCGCGGTAGATCGCTGCAAGCAAAGCAACAATTGTGCTGAAGAACGAATCACGGCATGCTGGCGAGGAAACGTATACTATGGTGTGGAGCGAACAATACATGAGATCGATCGGACGTCCGTATTGAAGCTGTAGTAAGGCAGCAGAACATAATTAAGGCGTCACAGTAAAATGCAATGAACGCACTTCGGACAGATAACTACACCAGGGCAAAAGAAAACGTGACCATGTCCGCACGCAAAGAAGAAAGTCCGACGACAGCTCACATGATGATAAAATTTACGAATAAGAGTTGTCATGGATTACAAGTTCATGTGAATGGATGAATGATCTGTGCAAGGACTAACGAACTGCGAGTGGGACGATTTCAAAAGCAATTATGGGACCAAAACGTTAGGCTGTAGTGAAAGGAGAAAAAAAATTCGAGTGTAGGACTTGGTCCGATAGAAAGAACGAAATGGAAGTATTTAGCGCCGCACAAAGTTCGCGGGCAGCAATTAGTAAAGCGGTGGTAGACGCTGAAGGAAAGGACGTCGTGCGAAGTACGTGAGCTGCCTATAATACAGCGATTAATAGTAAGAAAAGAACTACGGTCGCTATGAAGAGAATGGAAGAAGATGCAATTCTCTGCGTTGCTGACGAGGCATCCCTGACTAACAAATCGCCAGCAGAACAAACGGTTGTCAGTAGGCCGGAAGAAGTAGATACAGACCACTGTTTACGAATTATTGAAGTTCACGATGAAGGTAGAAGTCATTAGAGCTGATGAAAATGACAGCTCAGGCGAAGAACGCTCTGTGACAGAAAAGCAACTGCTAACGTTAGGAAATAACCGTGACCCTGAGTACTTCAGACTCGACAAGAGATCGGGTAAGGAAATTAACATCTGTCTAAGAAAAGGTTTATGTTAGAACCGAACACTGACCCAGAATGGTCAGATGCAGAAGATAGTTCGAATGAAGAATACACTAATTTAACAGAAATAGAGGAATGCGTGACGAAATGTTGTTTTGTGCCAACAGATGAAGCAATTTCATAACAAGACCCAGAGGTACCCACAGAACAATGAAAGAAAGAAAGAACCACCGGACGATGCTTTATAATGTCAAACACGGATTTAATTCGTGAAAGAATTCGAAATCCCAAAACCAACGAAACTCCTGGATATAGATAAAGTACACGTAAAAAACAACTCTTGGGACGAAACTAGACTTCTTTAAGACTTATTATGGTAATATCAGGAAAATGAAATCACACTGTGTACAGTAGCACATACTGACAGCGTAATTAGAAGACGTGAGACACACTCATTTCAAAATTAGACCCTGAAATTTCCAGTTTTAAATATATTTACAATGGCCTGTTAGAAGTGCAAGGGAATCCTCACATTAACGTATGCTATCTGGAGTACCCAAAATCAAAGAAGCCCTTAGATGATCATAACATACTGGACCTGAAACCTTATGTCCACAGAACAGAATAAAAACGAAGTCTCTTTGGAACCATATCATGAGTAATATGTACCGTATTACAATATTTTTATTCTTACAAACTGTGTTTTGGAACATTTGTTACACTGTTGTGAAGACTTGCTGTTTGTAGTTTTGCTAACACATACATATCTGTAAGTTTCAGATTCTTAACGATGTAACTGTGTATAGAATGAAGTGAAATACAGACTCGAAGGCTGCACCGCATAATGAGCGGTAGCTTAATAAAATGGATTTCCAATGTGTGAAATGGGCAGCATAATTTCTTGCTAAGTAAATATAGTGGGAAAGAATGTCTAAAATGCCTAAAATCTCAGCGGTCACCCAAGAGGTTCCTTGGTAAAACAGGGTTTTCAAATAAAGGTGTTGGAGTAGACTGCCTGAACTAATGAAGAGGTTGTGAGAAAATTTATAGTCACTGTAAATAGTGTTATTATTTTGTTGAACTGCATAAAAATTAACACAGCCAAAACACCCATCTGCTGAAAGTAATAATTTTTCCTAATTGTTTTTCCTGCACACAAACTGAAAGTAAAATCTTAGGTAGTATTTTGAAAATAATAAACATTTAAAAAGGTAATGCCTCCTTTAAAACAAGATAAACGAACTGCTCAAAAATTCTAATAAACAACTGTTAATTCCAAACCAAACTTAAATAATGTTTATATAAAAGCCTGTGTCATCTTTTCTTGCTTGTATTTCTGTAGCATGTGTTGTCTTATATATGTGTCATTCTCAAATGTGTGTGCCCATTGTTATCCAGGTCTCTATGTAACAGAATTTCTTCTCCATGATGAAATGAGATGTAAAATATGACTAAGGATACTCTTACATGAATGAGATGAAATGATCTTCTCCCTCTTTTTATTGCTGTTTATGTACAGTGAATGAAATTGTGATAAGTTTGCAATATTTTTCTTCACCCAACACTATCTGAGTTAATATGGACGTTCGACTGATCTATCCCTAAGAGGAAGTATCACTGAAACAAGGGGCATGTGTAACATGACTATCGATAAAACCGATACTTCTCTTATCTAACTTATTTTTCCGTCATTACTCAATGTGACTCCTGTATCACCAAGCTCTTTGATGTGACATCGATGAAAACGTTTTATTCATTATCTATTATTATTATCTTTGCAATTGTAAGTAATCTATCATTGTAATTTAAAAAATAATATACTGTAAGACAATGATAATGTTAAAACTATGCTTGTAATACCGGTTCATGCATGGGGAAAGAAGAATTACAATCATGTAAAACCTGGCGGGAAGTCCTTCCTCAACGGAATTGGCTAGGCAGCAATACGAAAGGTAGATGTGGCCGTCGAAATGCAAAACTCCTATGCGGCATGAGTCAGTCGACGGCTAACAGGCAAAGTATGTGTATCTTGTGAACTGAACGAGACGAGAAGACACGCAAAGTTTTATTATATAGCTTCGGATATGGACGTAATTTGCCTTATTATTCATGACATACTTTAGCTGGCTCTATTCTACGAAAATATGACCCTAATAAGAGAATTTTCAAAGCTATTTACTTCTGCTCCCTTTCTTGAATAGCATAGGAGACCGACATTTCCACCGCTTTCATCTCAAATTGCCAGTTGAGTACAGTATAATCTTATGGACCAATTATGAGGTTTCTTTTTCAGTAATAAGTTTGCGTTCTGTAAACTTTGTGTTGAGCACACGTATTTTATCATTATTCGTCTACATAGACTGTATCCTGTCCCAAGTGCTACTATATTTCCGAGTATCCTAACTTTGTTTAACTGAAAAGTCATTTCAATAAATTTTCATTGCAGTTAATAAACTTTTTACTGTAGTAAATCTAAAAATTATTCAGTGACCATAAATTTTTAAATACTCCTCGTATTTTCACAAAAGGATACTTAAAGTTTCATCAAAGTACAATTGTTCAGAGAAGATTTAAGGTATTGATTTTGAAGATTCTTCTTACTGAAATTACGGTGTTTCTTGTTTCATGTGTTAAATAGTCAACAGTGTTTCTAATATTGAGTTGTTACTAAAATCTTCACCCAAGCTCCGTGTTTTAAAGATAGACCAATTTCTGGGTCCCTCTGCTACTAGTGACGCCACAGTTCAATTTCATATTGCAATAACAGTACTCAGTAAGTTCGACTTCTATTCTTATAACTTGTGTGTACTGCAGAAAGCAAATATCTGCAACTGTTCAAACTATAATAGATGCAGGAACCACATGTCCCAACTGCGTTAAATAGTATAAAGACGTGAGTTGTCCGTGCGGAAAAAATAAAAATCAGTACTAAAGATAGAATTACTTGAAAACTATTTGAGTGATTGTAATTCCCAACAACTAAATTGACAATAGAACCCTTTGCTCAAGTTAGTAGTGCTCCACTATTAATAATAAGTTACCTATAATGATTATTAGCTTTCTACTGCGATGTACAGATAGTAAGAGTTATTGAGAGCCTGTTGTTGCCTAAACGTATTAATACATTAAAATTATTCCACAAAGAAGAAGTGCAGATGATAAATGGGTATTCATTGGACAAATATATTATACTAGAACTGACATGAAACTACATTTTCACGCAATTTGGGTGCATAGATCCTGATAAATCAGGACCCAGAACAACCACCTCTGGCCGTAATAATGGCTTTGATACGCCTGGGCATTGAGTCAAACAGAGCTTTGATGGCGTGTAAGGTACAGCTGCCCATGCAGCTTTAACACGATACCACAGTTCTGAAGAGTAGTGACTGGCGTATTGTGACGAGCCAGCTGCTCGGCCAGTATTGACCAGACGTTTTCAGTTGGTGAGAGATCTGGAGAATGTGCTGGCCACGGCAGCAGTCAAACCTTTTTTGTATCCAGAAAGGTCCGTACAGGACCTGCAACATGCGGTCGTGCATTATCCTGCTGCAATGTAGGGTTTCGCAGGGATCGAATGAAGGATAGAGCCACGGGTCGTAACACATCTGAAATGTAACGTCCACTGTTCAAAGTGCAGTCAATGCGAACAAGAGGTGACCGAGACGTGTAACCAATGGCACCCCATAACATCACGCCGGGTGATACACCAGTATGGCGATGACGAATACACGCTTCCAATGTGTGTTCGCCGCGATGTCGCCAAGCACTGATGCGACCATAATGTTGCTGTAACCAGAATCTAGATTCATCCGAAAAAATGACGTTTTGCCATTCGTGCACCCAGGTTCGTCGTTGAGTACACCATCGTAGGCGCTCCTGTCTGTGACGCAGCGTCAAGGGTAAACGCAGCCATGGTCACCGAGCTGATAGTCCATGCTGCTGCAAACGTCGTCCAACTGTTCGTGCAGATGGTTGTTGTCTTACAAACGTCCCCATCTGTTGACTCAGGGATCGAGACGTGACTGCACGATCAGTTACAGCCATGCGGATAAGATGCCTGTCATCTCGACTGCTAGTGATACGAGGCCGTTGGGATCCAGCACGGCGTTCCATATTACCCGCCTGAACCCACAGGTTCCATATTCTGCTAACAGTCATTGGATCTCGACCAACGCGAGCAGCAATGTCGCGATACGATAAACCGCAATCGCGATAGGCTACAATCCGACCTTTATCAAAGTCGAAAACATGATGGTAGGCATTTCTCCTCCTTACACGAGGCATCACAACAACCTTTCACCAGGCAACGCCAATGAACCGCTGTTTGTGTATGAGTAATCGGTTGGAAACTTTCGTCATGTCAGCATGTTGTAGGTGTCGCCACCGGCGCTAACCTTGTGTGAATGCTCTAAAAAGCTAATCATTTGCATATACAGCATCTTCTTCCTGTCGGTTAAATTTCGCGTCTGTAGCACGTCATCTTCGTGGTGTAGCAGTTTTAATGGGCAGTAGTGTACTCCTCCTGTGCAGTTAATGTGAAACCAATGGTGCAGTACTTCCTAAACGGCGCTAATGTTTTACTTCTTATAAGCGTAACAGAATTTCAGTGTCAAGTAAATTCCGTCTCTATAGTTGCTGTAATTTGCTGTATGATCAGTTCTAGTACTTGGCACAACTTCGCCATATTAGCTAGCGACCGTTTCCTTCTTCGAAATTACAGTTTACTTTGTTACTAATAGAGCCTCGGTTCGATTCCTGATTGTTTTGCTATTGTTTACTTTCAATAAGAATATTTCCAGAGACGAAAAACAATCCAATAGCCTTCCATTTCACACAGTCATGGTCACAAAATGAAAATCCTTTCACAGGATTAACATTATCGGTGTACTACTAATTTAGTTGTAGCCAGTAGTATTATAGCTGGTACTCCAGGTTGGGATTTGGGCGTGTGGTCTACAATTCCATTTTGTGAAATGGAAATTTTCCTGGTACCACACATCGCCCTCAGAAAGATACTGATTACGGGATAACGGCCAGGCAAGGAAAATTGTTGACAAGAAGAAAAAAGGCTATTTTGATAACCACATGGTTCAAATGACTCTGAGCACTATGGGACTTAACATCTGAGGTCAGCAGTCCCCTAGAACTTAGGACTACTTAAACCTAACTAATCTAAGTACATCACACACTTCCATGCCCGAGGCAGGATTCGAACCTGCGACCGTAGCGGTCGTGCGGTTCCAGACTGAAGCGCCTGGAAGCGCTCGGCAACAGCGGCCGGCTATGATAACGACATAGAATTTTAGGATAATCAGTAAAACAGCAAAATTGCAAGAAATTAGAGAGTAAATGGAGAAGTATAAAATAAAAATATCGGTACTACAAGAAATACCATGGAAGTCACAGGGACTGATAGCATCGGGGAAACATATACTGGAGTGTAGTGAGGTGATAGAGGGCACCTCGCTACTGGCTTCCTTATATGTAGGTCAATAAAGGCAAATGTAATTAGTTTCACAGTAATTCGTAATAGTATTTGAGATAAAGGGGAACATTTGTAATGTTGCAGTGATGTGTGGAGGATGCAGAAGAAGATGAGAAGGATGTATTTCAAAGAGGTGGAGGAAATCAGCAAATTTCAGAGGCATGATGTGAAAATGCTAATTGGGTACCTGAATCTATAAATAGGGAAAGATGGTTTGTATAGAAACATAATAGAAAAAGAAAGGCTACATAAAGTCAGTAATGATAATGGACGATAGACATAACCAATTGGAAGGAAACGATAATAAAAAAAACACATGACATCTAACGGAAAATGCTGAGAACTGCAGTTGAGCATCGCCAGACACTGTTATAAGAAACAAAATAGACTAGAACGTACCAGACATTATGGACGCTGTAGCTGTAGAGGAGCTATCTGAGATCCTTATTTAGTGTAGATCAGAAACTGGTATAAGATAGCTCTGTCAAAAAAAATGTAGATAGGGGTAAAGTGAGCCACAACATAGAAAGTCTCCAAAGTAAATGAAAACGTGAAGAATACGAGGAGAGATGAGAACAGATTTTCGAGGCAAGAAACAAACAGGGCAGGAAGGGAATGCGCAAACTTAATGGGAGATACTGGAAAAAGACATCTTTGTTGCCACGGAGGAATTACTGAGGAGCGTAGAATACAAAAAAAAGTTAATTTGTTCCACGAGTAGAGTTCACTGGTAATAAACGAGAGAAATGAAGCGAGACGAAGAATGCTGTGGCCGAGCGGTTCTAGGTGCTTCAGTCCGGAACCGTGCTGCTGCTGCGGTCGCAGGTTCGCATACTGCCTCGGGCACGGATGTGTGTGATGTCCTTAGGTTAGTTAGGCTTAAGTAGTTCTACGTTATAGGGGACTGATGACCTCAGATGTTAAGTCTCATAGTGCTTAGAGCCATTTAACCATTTTTTGAATACCTAGAAACCTGGAGAGAGTGTGCTGCCTTCCAGCAGGCTCTTTGCACATGTGCTACGCAGGACCAGGCAATGAAGATACGGGAACAATTTGAACCATTTGAACGAAGAATGCTGCAAAGAAAAATAAGACTAAAAGCGGAAGATTGTCGAGAGAAGAGGAAAAGAGCAGGTAAATTATGCAGGCTGTAGGAAAGACAGTGTGAAAGAAGGAAGACAGACCAGTTGACGAATGAGTGACAAAAATGAGATAACTTCAGAGAGAATTCCAACTGAGACCAGTCTCCTATAAGCATAAAAGTGGAAACATAATTGAAGATAAAACAAACGCTTTGTGAAGATGACAAGACTCCTTTCCTAAGTTACTTGGTGTAAAGGGTGAAGGTAACATAGCGGAAGCTTTGAATAAGGGAGGAACCGGATTTGGAATTGGAACTTGAAGTAGCAGCGGAGGAGCAGGAAGTCGAACCAGCTGACTTAGCGCAATTTCAGAATGCAAATAAAAATTAAAAAAATAATAAAACAGCAGGAGATGACACCACAGAGACCGAATTATGAAAATTTGGGGAAAAGGAATGGAGAATACTGCTAATGAATTAATAAAGGAAACATGCATAAAGGAATAAATGCCTAAAGACTAGAGTGTGGAATAATATGCTGACACAGGCAGTAAGTCAGGGAGCAGCAATGACCGCGGGACTGCTCTCTTGAATACAACGTATAAGGTGTTTAGTAATATAAGGGCTATCAAAAAGTTTCCATTCGATGGTCGTATAGTCCATAATCGGTATGCCAGTCAGACAAAATCGCCATGAGCATTGAAGCAATCATCCCATCGATGCACCAACTTGAAAATACCAGTTAGGTAAAACGCTGTATACTGCTGCGTGAAGAAGTCCATTACTACCAGCTGCACATCCTCGTCCGACAGAAATCGTCGATCTTCCAAGCCCTCTTTTAAGAGAACGAAGGCGTCATAATTTCACGGGGAGAGATAAGGCCCACAGGGCGAGTGCTCGAGTATCTCCCAGTTGAGTTACCGTAACTTCTGCTTTACTACATTTGCGATATGGGAACGTGTGTTGTCATGAGGCAGCAGCACTTCCTGGCGCACCATTCCACAACGCTGGTTTTCGACAGTTATGCTCCCCATACACATTCTTCACTCTCTGATGGATTTCTACCGGTGTTTGTCTTTCGGGAGCCAAGAAAAGAAGAAGAAAAGAAGAGAATAAATTTCTTTATTTCACGACTACGATCACAAATTGGAGGTCCTGAGACTATCGGTTTCGGTCAGCAATGACCATTTTCATATGAGCAGCCAAACATGGGGAAAAACACATTTATTAGAAACCTGTCATTCTATAGTCAGCATTGAGAATAACATTCGTATTCTTCACAGGGTACAAAAAGGTCGTGCTCT
This sequence comes from Schistocerca nitens, assembly GCF_023898315.1. Classification (NCBI taxonomy): domain Eukaryota; kingdom Metazoa; phylum Arthropoda; class Insecta; order Orthoptera; family Acrididae; genus Schistocerca; species Schistocerca nitens. Next base: position 801,544,813 of record NC_064616.1, on the reverse strand, counting down.
CAACTTGAAATTTATAAGGCGAAAAAACAACAGCGAACGAAAGTTAATCAGTTAACGCCTCTCTTCTATATATCTTGCCTATGTCTTAACCTAGTACAGGGTGCTTTACATATTTACTTCGTTTTCTTACGTTGAGCGCATCACTCTCGTGTTTTCTTATCCCTTCTCTGTTTATATAATATATTTCACTAACGAAATAATCCTGTTAATGGACTGGTACGGTGTTTCATCATTATTTCTTAGAACGACGTGCCGCAGGGTACGAGGAGCCCTTTGGCTTTTACGTTCCTCTTACTCAGTGATTCCCAACCTGGGGGTAATTACCCCCTGAGGGTTAAAATCCAATTTTCTGAGGGGTACAAACTAAACGATTCGATTCTATTTCAGTCACAAAACTAAGTTATCAATACTGTTATCAAAATTTTGTAGGACTCTGATACGGATTACATGAGTTGTCAATAATTACTTTTTCTCAATTAGTAGCCCTAATGCGGTGGAGGTTACAGGTTCCCCACATATATGTTGTGCTTCGTCCCGCACATAGCTGATGATAATAGTGAGATACATACGTAACAAATGCTAAATATCTCAAGAAAATGTCTTCTCCATGTTGTAGATAGTACCTGCAGTAGTCCATAAATTGCTTTATTACTCGCTTCGAAACAAATAAATGAATTAATTGGCAGCACGACACAGCAGTAAATAATAAGAGCTACTATAGTGCTGTACAGTTTTATTATTGTTATTATTATTATTATTATTATTATTAGAGTGGTTAGGCACAAAGCGTTAACAGCTTGAAGTCTTCCAATTTCTGCCAGTTCAGAAGCAAGGAGTGCAGCAATCAAATGATTTACGAACGGTATGTGTAGTTCAAACATTTCAGTGAGGTTGATTTTAGATGGGGTTGCACTGTGCGCTCAAGCAAGTGCCAGAATGTGGAGGAATAATGCAGGGGAATTAGGTTTTATGACAAATGTCTACCTTCACCGTGGATAGATAGCTTCCTTACCTCAGAAGGAGTTGTGAGTAGCACCGCCATGCACGGCGAATTCCTTCGTCATTCATTCTAAAACACACACAAACTAAATGTCATTCATCTTTCATCATCTTAAAAATAAAAGCGATCCAAGAAAAGTCTTTCATTCTACAGTTTAGTTAGGTGCTGAAGTCGATGATAACGTTGAGGAGGGGAGGGCTGGCAACAGACGGCGGGGGGTGGGGTGGCAGTGGGGCGTAGTAGGTAATGCTTAATTGCACTCAGGGGTAATGGTCCAAAAAAGGTTGGGAAGCAGTGGTCTAACCACTTCTCCCCTATGCGGTATTGTGGCGGTAACGCCAACAAAGGGCGCTGTGTGTTTTCATTCATTTGGCTTCTTTCGCTATTTGTTTTATCGGGTAATAACGATACAGACTTTACTGATTGTGCTCCTCTTTTTCTTTTCTATTGTACAATTACATCATTGAAAAACATGTGTACGCCTACATTAGCGACATCTGGCAAGCTTGAGACACAAACGTTTTGTGGCTTCTGTAGTGCAGTTTCCAAGATGACTCCAGTATATACCATATTTTATATACGTGTGGCGATGCTGACGCTGATTCTGTGTTTATCATTTGACGATGGCACTGTTTCTCCATTATATTAGGACATGTTTTAAAACAGGTGTGCCTCGTATATTTAAAATGCATAATTTTCACAATTATGTCAGTAATACTTTTCATCTTGGCTTATTTTAATTTTTTAAGCTGTAAACAATCCACTAGTTGTATTTATGTTTTTCTCATGTTCTGCTGCAGATCTGATGATGCTCATTGCTGACTGAAATCGGTATTCTGAGGATCTACAAGTTGTGACCATTGACGTGAAATAAGGAAATTTCTTCTATACCTTCTGGACCACCGTTCCGTTCGTGACCTTGTCTCAGCTTCTGTAAGAAAAGAATAACAGCACGTTGGTCCTGTTTGGTCGCATTTGCTAATAACGTCACCATTGTTCTGGTTTCTGCATTTACCGCGCTCACGTCAGAAAGACACGAATGCCACACTAATCCCTTTCCTGCAAGTCAGTGCGTATACACCAAAGCGCCAAAGAAACTGGAACAGGTATGCGTATTCAAATACAGAGATGTGTAAACGCAAAGTAAGGCGCTGCGGTCGACAACGCCCATATAAGACAACAAGTGGCTTGTGCAGTTGCTAGATCGCTTACTACTAATGGCAGGTTAGCAACATTTAAGTGAGTTTGAACGTGGTGTTTTAGCCGGCGCACGAGCGATGGGACACAGCATTCCGAGGTAGCGATGAAGTGGAGATTTTCCCGTATGATCATTTCACGAGTGTACCAAAATTTCAGGAATCCGACAAAACATCAAATCATCGCTGCAGCCGGAAAAAGATCCTGAAAGAACGGGATCAACGACAACTGAAGACAATTGTCCATCGTGAAAGAACTGCAACCCTGCCGCAAATTGTTGCAAATTTCAATGCTGGGCCATCAACAAGTGTAAGCATGCGAACCATTCAGAGAAACATCATCGATATGGGCTTTCGGAGCCGAAGGCCCACTCCTGTACCCTTGATGACTACACAACACAAAGCTTTACGCCTCGCCTGGTTCTGTCAACACCGACATCGGACTGTTGATGACTGGAAACATGTCGCCTGGTCGGACGAGTCCCGTTTGAATTTGCATCGGGCGGATGGACGTGTACGGATATGGAGACAACCTCATGAATCCGTTGACCTGCATGCAGGCTCTGTAATGGTGTGAGGCGTGTGCAGTTGGAGTGATATGGGACACCTGATACTTCTGCATACGACTCTAAGATGTGACACGTACGTAAGCACCCTTTCTCATTATCTGCATCCATTCATGTCCATTGTGCATTCCGACGGACTTGAGCAATTCCAGCAGGAAAATGCGACACCCCACACGTCCAGAATTGCTACAGAGTGGCTCCAGGAACACTCTTCTGAGCTTAAACACTTCCCCTGGCCACCAAACTCCCCAGACATGAACATTATTGAGCATATCTGGGATGCCTTGCAACGTGCTATTCAGAACACATCTCCACCCCCTCTTACTCTTGCTTATTTATGGACAGCCGTTCAGGATTCATGGTGTCATTTCCCTCCAATACTACTTCGGACATTAGTCGAGTCCATGCCACATCGTGTTCCGGCACTTCTGCGTGCTCACGGGGGCCCTGCACGATATTACGCAGGTGTACCAGTTTCTTTGGCTCTGCAGTGTGTATTCGAATCGGAGTCGCGCTATGTTGCATACAAGCTACAACTACTGGGTGGAAAGGATACTGGAAGGTTATCACGCTAGAAGTAGGAGATATATATATTCACAATGGACCGTATATTTCTACTCATACAGGGTGTTTCAAAAATGACCGGTATATTTGAAACGGCAATAAAAACGAAACGAGCAGCGATAGAAATGCACCGTTTGTTGCAATATGCTTGGGACAACAGTACATTTTCAGGCAGACAAACTTTCGAAATTAGAGTAGTTACAATTTTCAACAACAGATGGCGCTGCGGTCTGGGAAACTCTATAGTACGATATTTTCCACATATCCACCATGCGTAGCAATAATATGGCGTAGTCTCTGAATGAAATTACCCGAAACCTTTGACAATGTGTCTGGCGGAATGGCTTCACATGCAGATGAGATGTACTGCTTCAGCTGTTCAATTGTTTCTGGATTCTGGCGGTACACCTGGTCTTTCAAGTGTCCCCACAGAAAGAAGACACAGGGGTTCATGTCTGGCGAATAGGGAGGCCAATCCACGCCGCCTCTTGTATGTTTCGGATAGCCCAAAGCAATCACACGATCATCGAAATATTCATTCAGGAAATTAAAGACGTCGGCCGTGCGATGTGGCCGGGCACCATCTTGCATTACCACGAGGTGTTCGCAGTGTCGTCTAAGACAGTTTGTACCGCCACAAATTCACGAAGAATGTCCAGATAGCGTGATGCAGTAATCGTTTCGGATCTGAAAAATGGGCCAATGATTTCTTTGGAAGAAATGGCGGCCCAGACCAGTACTTTTTGAGGATGCAGGGACGATGGGACTGCAACATGGGGCTTTTCGGTTCCCCATATGCGCCAGTTCTGTTTATTGACGAAGCCGTCCAGGTAAAAATAAGCTTCGTCAGTAAACCAAATGCTGCCCACATGCATATCGCCGTCATCAATCTTGTGCACTATATCGTTAGCGAATGTCTCTCGTGCAGCAATGGTAGCGGCGCTGAGGGGTTGCCGCGTTTGCATTTTGTATGGATAGAGGTGTAAACTCTGGCGCATGAGACGATACGTGGACGTTGGCGTCATTTGGACCGCAGCTGCAACACGGCGAACGGAAACCCGAGGCCGCTGTTGGATCACCTGCTGCACTAGCTGCGCGTTGCCCTCTGTGGTTGCCGTACGCGGTCACCCTACCTTTCCAGCACGTTCATCCGGCACGTTCCCAGTCCGTTGAAATTTGTCAAACAGACCCTTTATTGTATCGCTTTTCGGTCCTTTGGTTACATTAAACCTCCGTTGAAAACTTCGTCTTGTTGCAACAACACTGTGTTCTAGGCGGTGGAATTCCAACACCAGAAAAATCCTCTGTTCTAAGGAATAAACCATGTTGTCTACAGCACACTTGCACGTTGTGAACAGCACACGCTTACAGCAGAAAGACGACGTACAGAATGGCGCACCCACAAACTGCGTTGTCTTCTATATCTTTCACATCACTTGCAGCGCCATCTGTTGTTGAAAATTGTAACTACTGTAATTTCGAAAGTTTGTCCGCCTGAAAATGTCCCAAGCATATTGCAACAAACGGTGTATTTCTATCGCTGCTCGTTTAGTTTTTATTGCCGTTTCAAATATACCGGTCATTTTTGAAACACCCTGTAAAAGCGCTAGAGAACTTTTGTGAATATGACGATCAAGTTCATCTGTTGTACTTCGATAAAAAGAAGCATACGACTGTCTAGAGAGGAATAAGAAAGAAGATTTTAGAAGCCCTCTAAAATTAGTGACGGTGACGCAAATGACAACGAAAGCAACAGTTTGCAAGGTAAGGATGGAGCAAGACTTGTCAGGAGAGTTCCGTGTAGAGAGACGGCTGCGGCAGGGAGATGTGATATCTGCGCTGCTCTTTTAACTTAGCACTAGAGAAGGCCATTCGGCAAATGCCCACAAATCCAGGGGGAACGAAATATTTCACCGGTAGGTCCAATTGGAAGCATATTCTTATGATGTAACATTAACTGCAAGGAATGTAACAGCTTTGAAGGATAGTTACGATGCATTACATGGAGCGGCGGGGAAGCAAGGAGTGCAAGTGAATACAGGCACAATGAAGTATATTATGATAAGAGGGCCTCGTAGGGATTGAGGTTAGATAACAACGCAAGATAATAGGACAATAACAGAAATTCAAGAAAGGATACCAAATGGAAACTGACGCTATTGTTCCTTGCAGAATGTATTCAAGTCCACAAACTTTAGCAGCAATACAAAAATCAAAACGTACACTGACTCAAAAAAATTCAACACATTCAAGTGCAACTTCATTTTATTGACAAGTAAGGTGCCAGGTAGTTCATCATTGCTGGAGTACATGATAACAAATTCACCCCAAATGAAACACACGTGCACAGTAAAGGGTGCCCAGACAGTCGCATCAGTACACAGTGTAACCACCCCCTCCGCCCCCCCCCCCCTCCCCCATGGCGACCAAGCAGGCTTGTATTCTCGTACTCGAACGATTATAGAGGTGCCGAATGGCATCCTGCAATAGAATGTCCCAAGTATCCGTCGCCATTTGTTGCAATTAGACAATGGTTCTTGCAGGCCCTGAAGAACGAGTAAGTTCCCGCTTCATAATGTCCCATGCGTGTTCAATTGCCGAGAGAACTGGTGATCTTGCTTATCAGGGCAGCTGTTGTACACCACGAAGAGCCCATTGTGTCGCAGCAGATGTGTGTGGAAGTGCACTGTCCTGCTAGTAAAGCACATCATCTTCTCTTAGAAGAAATGGCAACAGCACTGGAATACAAACCAGTCCAATGTAGTGAGCACTGATTACTTCACCCTGTAGAAACGCCAAATGTGATCGCGAGTTGTAATTGATGGCCCCCCATGTCACGATGCTCAGGTGGCAGCACTCTGGAATAGACAGTTAACCAGGTTTACGCCAGGAAGGTAGCAGTGTCGGTACATTCCGAGTTAACGATCTTATCAAATCCGGTGAGATGTTACACATTCGGTGTCAGGTTACCGACTTCGGCTCCTTGGTGCCCCACTCCCTCTCCCGTGGGGAACCACCGACCACTGATCACAATCACCCAGTGCTAGTTATATTCAAGATTATGACGTAACTCAATTGCGGTCACGTGCTCATACCAACATTCCTTATGCAAGTGAACATGTACTGGTGACGTGATATAAAATTGGTGGGAGCCCCTTTCAGCCAATGGGACCACAACAAAACTCACTGGATCAATAAAGCTCGAACTCTGCTCGTCCTCCCCCTTACCATCTTTCATATCTAGTTCATCTATGTGTAGGCTTCTTCATTCGAGGCCTAAGGATCATGGGGGAGAGGCGCAGGTTTTTTAATAAATAACAGCAAATCATCCACAATAATTTACTCTCTCTATACAGCTCTACTGCATGAGCCTAGTCAATTGTACTGTGTAGTCGAAGGGTTCTGTATAATACCACTAACATAAAAAATAGCTTATCGTTTATTGACAATAACTTTTCAGTTGGCAGATTTTTACAATAATATTTTCTGGTTTATTGAGAAGTTACTGGACAACAAACTTTCTTTTCTTGTAATTTGCTGACACACATTTTTCTTTTAAACTAATAATCTCAGCATCTAAAGTATATGAAACTAAATACGGGGCTATTCAAAAAGGAGGAACAGATTTCAAACATTTATTACTTCCAAACTACAAAAGATGGAAACACAATCCCAACGTTCCTGGAAAGAGAAACGTTCAAATTTTTAAGCATTCAATGTGAGCACCATGTGTTACACGACAAATATCAAAACGGTGACTCATTTCCTGCCACAAACGAAGCAGCTGGTCTCTCGTTATCGAATTCACAGCTTCAGCAATGCGATGTCGCCGACATTCAAGAGTGTCCTGGAATGGTGTCATTTAGATAACGTCGGACGTCCTTGGGGAATTTCCCTAAGCACGTCGAACTTTACCTGAATAACTTTCCTCCGTGTTGGTCATGGGGACGCAGTTACTATAAACGTGATCCACTTCTCATGCAAGATTTTTCAACTCAGCGAGCAGCTATCACACGGAATTACCCCGACGAAAGATTCGAACATGGCGCGACTAGAGTCGTATGTGTACATAACTTAATATACAGCCGTGTATATGGTATGTGCCGTTTTGTGAAGATTGTACGGGAGTGAGAGGAGTCGCCTTTACAATGTGCCACATGAGCTAGAAGTCACTCGAAATGTGCGTAAACGACGCAGGTAAATCGCTACTGGTGATGGGCATTCTTAAAATTTAAGAAATTTTTATCCTCTGTAGGCATTTCCACGCATACCAGTTCCTCCTTCTAGCAATCAGTGAGGTGACTTTCAAGAGTTCATTCGTGGAAAACGAACTGAGACATCTAGGGCAAAAATGTCGCCTGTGCTTGTGTTAACTCATCTGGGAGTGTTGTCCATCAACCTCAGAGATATGCAGGAGGTCAACATGTTTGGGATATTTACCGGCTAATATGGTAATGTAGAGGGTTACAATTACTTTGTGCTTGAATTCTTTGTTCTGCACAGTATGCTCGTGGTCGTCACCATCTTCTGGCTCATCAGCTCACAGGGTCTATACATGAAACGAGTAACCAGTTCTAGGTTCTAGAATTTTGGAATGTCCTGGAACTTTACGGGGAACTCAATGCCTGGTAATTTATAGTGCCCATGGACATCAGATATCTGATATGTTCTCCGATCATATGCATACTTCCGTAATTTCTACCGCTGGCCAGAAGCAACCATGCAAAGCAATGTAATCTAAGGAAAAATGGTTCAAATGGCTCTGAGCACTATGGGACTTAACATCTGAGGGAATCAGTCCAATAGAACTTAGAACTACTTAAACCTAACTAACCTAAGGACATCACACACATCCATGCCCGAGGCAGGATTCGAACCTGCGACCGTAAAAGCAGCGCGGTTGCAGACTGAAGCGTCTAGAACCGATCGGCCACAACGGCCGGCGTACTATAAGGAAAATAAAGAAGCTACACACCATAAAAGAATTATTCAAATGGGACGTCAATCGGTTGATGTGTTGTACATATACTGACAAACAAATACAAATATCAAAAAAATTGGATGATTTATTCAAGATAAAAAGCTTCACAAATTGAGCAAGTCAGTAACGCGTTGGTCCTCTTCTGCAAGCAGTGACACGGGATGGCATTGATTAAAGGAGTTGTTGGATGTCCCACCAAGCGATATCGTGCCAAATTCTGTCCAGTTGGCGCGTTAGATCGTCAAAAACACGAGCTTATTGGGTGGCCCTGCCCACAGTGCTCCAGATGTTTACATGTGGGAGAGATCCAGCGAACTTGTTAGCCAAGGTAGCGTTTGGCATGCATGAAAACAAGCAGCAGAAACACTCGCCACGAGCGATAGGGCGTTATCTTACTGAAATGCAAGCCCAGGATGGCGTGCCATGAAGGGCAACAAAATAGGACGTCGAACACCGTCGACATACTGCTGTCCTGTAAGGGTGCTGTAGATAATATCCAAAGGGGTCCTGTTATGAGAAGAAATGGCACCCCAGAGCATCACTCCTGGTTGTCGGACCGTATGGTGGCTGACAGTCAGGTTGGTATCCCACCGCTGTCTGGGGTATCTCCAAATGTCTTCGGCCTGAAATGTAATTGAATGGAGTATAATTGTCTTGAGGATGAGTTCTGATTCGAAATGACTCCTCATGACCAGCATAAATCACCATACGAGTCAAAGCACAGGACATTATTCCGTTTTCTCTTAACACACACAACCCATTGTGTTCCAGATCATCCTGTGACGTCTAAATTTACGATCCCACATTCTTTCTGTTAGGTAATATAGCCAGGGGGATTATTTATAACAAACATTCCAAGCTCTTTCTTGTATTGTTTTAAATATATGCGTTTAACGATAGCTACAGTCTCCATCATCACATTACGCCTTTTGATGTTCCTGTAGCTGCTCCTGAGAGTTTTGAGCAGTCTTCACTGTTCACCCTACGGCAGCAGTGCCACCTGCCAAGACCCAACTGCCGATAGCTCCACTAACGCTGCAATTAAACACGGGATATTTCCACCAGATGTCATAGATATTGGCATGTCCCACGGTGCTTTTACATGATCTCTTGTTACTCCTTGCCGCTTCTTCTTCAAGACGCTTTTTGCCGCTGTCACCGCTGATCAGGTACTATTTTTAAATATCCAGGACGTCTCTTCTTCTTCTTCAGTGTGCGCCAGGTGACGTTCACTATTTATTTGAAATTTACTCCAGCATCCAGTTTAAATTCGGTACGCACTGCTTTATGAACTGAAAAACGGAATAATGTGCTGTTCTTTGACTCGTATGGTGATTTATGCTGGCCATCAGGACTCAGTTCGAAGCAGCAGTACATTTCCTAGGCCTATATCCCTTCTGTGACGTATTTGCTTCACCTTATCGGCTAAAATTCGATCTGCTGCATGTATACCCGCCAAACCTAGATTTACAGTGTACGCTAAATCATGCTCCTTGCACAGTTCGCCGGGTAGATTGGTCCCCTTATAACCATGAGCCAGACGCCTTTTCAGTTTCACTCTAGGTTCACAGAAATTGCTTTTGGGAAGAAGAAACTCGATTGGTAGTTCATAAAGAATTCCACCACGCTTATGTGTTTCCTAGCGCTCACGGTATGCTGCTGCACTGTCTAGGGTTGCGCGCTCTGTTATATAGAAAATCACGAGCATTTACCAACTGGTTTGGGATTCTGTAAAGCCGAGTCATTTCACTAATGCTCTGTTCCAGCGACGCCTTATGACACTCTCTACAAGAAACACGTTTAGTTCAAAACTTTTCTGTAATTGAGGTGTTTATATCAACAGGGGGATATGTCGCTCAACTGTAGTTTTAGAATTGAAAAAACTGTCTAATCATGAATAATATTATTCCCAAACCTTACAGTTACTCTCACAAGCTCATCAGGAAGAACGCAATCTTACACCAAAATTTGTAATCATAGAATAAATACAAATAACAGAAAACGGTAATCGAAAATGATTGTCATATCTCCTGTTCGATTAAAACAGCTCTCTTTTTAAGATAAATATCGTGTCACTAAAAAAATAGTATATTTTCAAGTAAAAAACTCTTTTTAACTATTTCAGAATTTCATACACATATCTATTATTTGTATAAACATTCATAATCAAACAATACATATAAAAATGTACATAAAGGAAGCCAACATCCTTTTTATTGCCTTGGCATAGAAGAGTTAAAGTATTAAATCATAACACCTTCAGCTGTCTAAACGTCCAGTTTTATTTTAGTTTTGCTATCAGTTTCGGCTTCACTCTACGCCATCTCTTTTTAGCAAAGCGATCCATTCGATCATCACTTGCAGACTCAGCATTCAACTTCTAGCGATTACACTGGTTATTAACGTACCAGTATTTCACATTTGCAATGGCCTACCTCGTACTTACGTTAACTTATGGTCCCGCAGTGTTAATCACTTACATATGTTACCTAGACATACGTGTTGCCGAAATTTCATTGCTCTACAATGAGTATTTTTTCGTGGTTCGATTTCTCCATCAGTGTATTAAGTGGACAGAATGCAAACAATGACTATTTACCTGTAATCTGCACCTGTTTGCCTTTAGGAAGGATATTTCCATTCCTTTTCCAGCTGGTAGGTTTCAAGCCCATGATCTTTTCTTTGTTTTATCACATTCCTCTTCTACAATTCAGGACTTCATTTCTTCCTTCTAAATTCTAGTAAACCGTCTCTGCACTCATGACCAAAACCATTTTGAAATCTCATAGTTGTTTATTGCATCCAGCTACAGTGCAGCCATCACGCCTCTCGTTTTTTCGTACAATATAGGGTCCTGTCTCTGTGACAAACCCTCTTTCTGCACGAAACGAAATTTCAACACTGGTTTAGACAGTGAAGAAAGTCGCTCAATAAGTTTTATTTTAGAACCAACAGATCCACATTCGTGTGAAAACAACAATTACAGTAGCAGTTCGTATATCCCAAAAATGATGACAAGAAGCGTTTTTGACCTCAGCGCCTCAATTCCTCTGCGTAAAAGCTCCCTGCGTTTCATTCACCATCACTGTCCTTTAAGACTTGAGTTCTTACGTTCGTCTTCTGTCCTTTTGATGGTGTAAACAGCTCAGTTGATCAGTGAGGTAGATAAAACCCCCACCGCAGTTTTTTATTTCGAAATACTCACCAAATGACAAACTTTGAATTTCTGCTTACTTGGATCCACCAGCTAAACACGACTGTACGACTGTATGCTGTATTCAGAAATCAATTGTCATTTATCACGGTAGACCACCTCCAAATAGTGTAATGTTCAATTCTACACTCCTGGAAATGGAAAAAAGAACACATTGACACCGGTGTGTCAGACCCACCATACTTGCTCCGGACACTGCGAGAGGGCTGTACAAGCAATGATCACACGCACGGCACAGCGGACACACCAGGAACCGCGGTGTTGGCCGTCGAATGGCGCTAGCTGCGCAGCATTTGTGCACCGCCGCCGTCAGTGTCAGCCAGTTTGCCGTGGCATACGGAGCTCCATCGCAGTCTTTAACACTGGTAGCATGCCGCGACAGCGTGGACGTGAACCGTATGTGCAGTTGACGGACTTTGAGCGAGGGCGTATAGTGGGCATGCGGGAGGCCGGGTGGACGTACCGCCGAATTGCTCAACACGTGGGGCGTGAGGTCTTCACAGTACATCGATGTTGTCGCCAGTGGTCGGCGGAAGGTGCACGTGCCCGTCGACCTGGGACCGGACCGCAGCGACGCACGGATGCACGCCAAGACCGTAGGATCCTACGCAGTGCCGTAGGGGACCGCACCGCCACTTCCCAGCAAATTAGGGACACTGTTGCTCCTGGGGTATCGGCGAGGACCATTCGCAACCGTCTCCATGAAGCTGGGCTACGGTCCCGCACACCGTTAGGCCGTCTTCCGCTCACGCCCCAACATCGTGCAGCCCGCCTCCAGTGGTGTCGTGACAGGCGTGAATGGAGGGACGAATGGAGACGTGTCGTCTTCAGCGATGAGAGTCGCTTCTGCCTTGGTGCCAATGATGGTCGTATGCGTGTTTGGCGCCGTGCAGGTGAGCGCCACAATCAGGACTGCATACGACCGAGGCACACAGGGCCAACACCCGGCATCATGGTGTGGGGAGCGATCTCCTACACTGGCCGTACACCACTGGTGATCGTCGAGGGGACACTGAATAGTGCACGGTACATCCAAACCGTCATCGAACCCATCGTTCTACCATTCCTAGACCGGCAAGGGAACTTGCTGTTCCAACAGGACAATGCACGTCCGCATGCATCCCGTGCCCCCCACGTGCTCTAGAAGGTGTAAGTCAACTACCCTGGCCAGCAAGATCTCCGGATCTGTCCCCCATTGAGCATGTTTGGGACTGGATGAAGCGTCGTCTCACGCGGTCTGCACGTCCAGCACGAACGCTGGTCCAACTGAGGCGCCAGGTGGAAATGGCATGGCAAGCCGTTCCACAGGACTACATCCAGCATCTCTACGATCGTCTCCATGGGAGAATAGCAGCCTGCATTGCTGCGAAAGGTGGATATACACTGTACTAGTGCCGACATTGTGCATGCTCTGTTGCCTGTGTCTATGTGCCTGTGGTTCTGTCAGTGTGATCATGTGATGTATCTGACCCCAGGAATGTGTCAATAAAGTTTCCCCTTCCTGGGACAATGAATTCACGGTGTTCTTATTTCAATTTCCAGGAGTGTATTACACTCCACCCTCATTTGTGGAAGAATGTCTAGAAGCCACGAAGGTTAAAATGCATCCCCATATGGTTCTCAAAAGTTCTGTTCAGACGCTCCAAAATACTCGCTTTCATGTGGAAGAATGCTGAATGGACGTTTATCCTGTATCTCTCCATTACCGACTTGAAATCCTTATTGTAGAATTCACCTCCGTGGTCGGCCTGTAGGTTGTCAGGACACAGATTTGTACCAGTCTGGAGCAACCGTTCAAACGCATGCGCCACATCCATCCCAGTCTTTTCCTTCACAGTAAGGGCGCAGGAAAGTTTGGAATGTGCATCTATGATCATTAATATATATTTGAACCCTTCATTCGAGTGAGAATATTCTCTCACATCCACGAGATCGGCCTGCCATAACCCATCCAAACCACATATTATGATTCTTCCGCAGAGGAACATTCTTCGAGACGGCATGTGACATCCAGAGACCACCGTCTCCATTATCATTCAGTAATGCGTCTGTCTAGCTCCAAGAAGACTGATATTACACTGAAGAGCCAAAGAAACTAGTACATCTGCCTGATATCGTGTAGGGCCCCCGCGAGCACGCAGAAGTGCCGCAACACGACGTGGCATGGACTCGACTAATGTCTGAAGTAGTGCTGGAGGGAAATGACACCATGAATAATGCAGGGCTGTACAAAAACATACCAGGTATGCTCAATAACGTTCATTTCTGGGGAGTTTGGAGGCTACCGCAAGTACTTAAGCCCAGAAGAGTGTTCCTGGAGTCACTTTGCAGCAATTCTGAACGTGTGGGTTGTTTCATTGTCCTGCTGGAATTTCCCAAGTCCGTCGGAATGCGCAATGGACATTAATGGATGCAGGTGATCATACAGGATGCTTAAGTACGTGTTACCTATCAGAGTCGTATCTAGACGTATCAGGGGTCTCATATCACTCAAACTGCACATGCCCCATACTATTACAGAAACTCCAACAGCTTGAACAGTCCTCTGCTAACATGCAGGGTCAATCGATTCGTGAGGTTGTCTCCAAACCCGTACAAGTCCATCTGCTCGACATAATTTGAAACGAGACTCGTCCGCCGAGGCAACACGTTTCCAGTCATCAATAGTCCAACGTCACTGTTGACGGGCCCAGGAGAGGTGTAAAGCTTTGTGTTGTGCAGAGATCAATGGTACACGAGTGGGCCTTCGGCTTCGAAAGTCCAAATCGATGATGTTCCGTTGAATGGTTCGCACGCTGACTCTTGTTGAGGTCCCAGCATTCAAATCTTCAGGAATTTGCGGAAGGGTTGCACTTCTGTCACGTTGAACGATTCTCTTCAGTCGTCGTTGGTCCCGTTCTTGCATGATCTTTTTCCGGCCGCAGCGATATCAGAGCTTTGATGTTTTACCGTATTTCTGATGTTCACGGTGCACTTGTGAAATGATCGCACGGGAAAATCCTCCCTTCATCGCTACCTCGGAGATGTTGCGTCCTATCCGGCCAGAGTGGCCGAGCGGTTCTAGGCGCTACAGTCTGGAACCGCGCGACCGCTACGATCGCAGGTTCGAATCTTGCCTCGGGCACGGATGTGTGTGATGTCCTTAGGTTAGTTAGGTTTAAGTAGTTCCAAGTTCTAGGGGACTGATGACCATAGCTGTTAAGTCCCATAGTGCTCAGAGCCGTTTCACCGCATAAAACCAGTCTGTTAATGTATTTCCTACTGTTTGTGCTTATGGAATATTGTCTCGGCTATGTGTGTTAGTCGCACGTAATATTTCAGCATGTGATCCCTTCTCTTTCGGCCAATACTTTTCGGTGTTCGATGTTTTTAGAAATTTTTGCGTCACTAAACCAGGCGTCCGCTAAAACAGGTTGTCTCCAACGCTCATTCAGTCCTTCGGTAAGCATATACTGTAGGTAACTTTCCCAGCATATATAGCTGATCTCAACCGACACCGTATATCGTATCCAATTCGTAGGCACTGTGACTGTAGGTGAAATCAGTGGCAGAGTGGCCTTTGTCTTTGTCATTTTCTTTTCTTCCTCTTCTACCACCATCCTGCGCCACCGTCGTGAGTGATGGGTGTTTAATACTTTCTATTTGAGGTTTAAACATTTCAGAGAAAGACTGTCCACAATCCAGCTACCCCAGTTTTAAGAGTTCAATTTTTTGATGAATGGCTTTCCACACATCTGTGATCTTGTGTTATGTTCACATTCTGTCGCATACTGGTCACACTTTGAGATAGTACACGAGATGTGTACTATCTCGAAGTGTGATCTGTAAGCTACAAAATGTCGACAAAACGCATGGCCATAGATGTATATTCTGGGAGGGTGGTTATGGGCTGTTCGCATTTTTAACTCTTCTATCTGAGATTTATTTGGATGGACTGTTCCATACGTATTCCCCATCAAGGATTCATATAAATCAATTTTCGTATTCCCTTGATAAGTACATCCAATAGCTTTAATCACGCATTGACACTTTCATCAACTTTTATTTTTTCCGTCTACATATACCTCACTAGTGCAGTGGATGGCAACTGACTCCCATCATAAATGTAACATATTGCGTTTACATACTGTATGACTACACGATTTCAGAATAATACCTGCGAACAGTTATTTCCATAAAATATCTCGGAGTATGCGTACCGAACGATATGAAGTGGATCGATCAAATAAAATTAATCGCGGGTAAGGGAGATGCTAGTCTGACATTCATTCGATGAATCTTCAGGAACTGTAGCCCATTAACAAAGGAATTAAATTACAGAATACTCGTTCGACCAATTGCTCGTCAGTCTGGGGTCCGTACGAGATATGATTAATAGAGGAAATACAGAAGATCCAAAGAAGAGCAACACTTTTCTTTACAGGTTCATTTAGCAAGCTGCGAAAGCGTCACGGAGATGCTGAGCCAACTCCAGTGGCATGTGCTGCAAGAGAGGCGGTCTGCGTCACAAAAATGGTCAACTGTTAAAAATCCGTTAGTGTAGGTTCCTAGCAGAGTCAAGCGATATTTTGATTACTTGTATGTATATCTTACGAAAAGACTGTGAAGAAGACTTAAAGTGATTCGAGCCTACACGGAGGATTTCGAGCAAACGTTGTTCCTGCGAACCACTCGCGACTGTAACAGGAAAAGGGGGACATACAGTACCCTCCGCCACACACCGTAGTGTAGGTTGAGGAATATAGATGTAGATGTAGACGCGAAGTTATTATTAAACACTATTTATCTCTCAGTTTCCTGTTTTAAAAACCCTTGCAGCTTTTCATGTGCAATTCTATTTCAAGGTTCTGGCAGAAACAAGAGCCAATTCCTTTGCTTGCCATTCGTTGTCACGGTCTAACTTCGCGTAGCCAAATCTGATTAGAATCGGTTTTTAGTGAATCTTTTATCCACTACTCCACTTTCGTAAGGAAACTCTCTTAGTTGGGAGAATCTGTTGTACGCTATCAGCCTGCCGCGACAGTTTCGTATAGCAACACGAACATCCGCAGAATGCAGAAATCGGTTTCATGTTGAAAACAGATACGCCATAAATTCTAAATATTGTAATATCTCCAGAACTATTAGTCAGATTTCGAAGAGTGAAACAGCGTTGAATTCGTCTGTTTTAGAACTACGACACTATCATCAGAAATTACTACAATTACAATAGAAAGTGCGAAGTTAATACCTATGTGTCCCTAACAACATTTTCAAGCCTCATTGTGGGGAAAACAGAATTACGATACCTGAAACGGTACATGTAATATCTGAGACGAGTTGCTTTGTTCAATAAACACTAATACAGGGTGATCAGAAACAGTGTGAAAAGCTTGTAAGGAGGTGCAGGAGAGGTTGTGCTAATAAATAACAGTTACTAAGAAAAAATTCGATACGTTGCGGCGTAGTAAATTAGCATCGAAGTTAGCCTATCAGCCTTTGCGTGTGCACATTCAAGCGGCTCACCAGAGGGTGTCGTCAAACGTGATTTTCATTTTGTCTCCTAAAACCGAACAAGAGAGCGATACAAAACTGGACATGGGACGATCGAAACCGAGGCAAATGCTGAGCAGTCTCGTGCGCTATCATCTACGATATGAGAACGACTGAATAGTCGTATCTCGAGGGCCGCCTGAGTTTGCGAGGGCAACGTCCTGATTGGCCAACTTAATGCTAATTAACTGGAAAACGGCAGAAAGTATCGAATTTTTACTGATGAATTATTTCTCAGCAAAACCTGCCGTGCAACAGCCTTACAAGCTTTCGAGACTGTTTCTGGCCATCCTGTACCTGCTGCCGACATGTCCCAGTTTCACACAGGGAGCACTGAATTTCTGCATCTCGACGACTTGGTTATAACAAACACATACACATGCTTTCCTGGTCAGTCAGTGCAATTGTCAGTAAAAGCCGTATCAAAATACCTAGAATAGTTTCTCAGATTAGCCTTCATGTACAAACAGAAAAATGGAATCGAGTACTGTAATTTATAATTTGCATATATATATACGTACTTTCAGCTGTCTTTAATTTTACTCTCCAGGAGTGCTGAACATTGAATGTTTCAGTTAACTATACACTCAGTTGCTCTGCTACTGACTTGCAAAATGATTTAGATAAGATATCTGTATGGTGGAAAAAGTGGCAATTGACCCTGAATTAGGAAAATTGTGAAGTTTGAAACGTCCCCCTAGAAAAATTTATGAATTGCTTTTCTGATAAACCTCTTACGTCATTTGATTTTCAAACAGCTGAGCAGAAATGAACGTACTCAGACATTTCTCTCTTTACTTATTCTGATCAACACTAAACTGACACACAATATTTTTAGCGCAACGCAATCTGACTTTCAATAATCCCTACAAAAGAATGGCCCTTACTAACAATAACCTATACCTTTCAT
This sequence comes from Schistocerca nitens, assembly GCF_023898315.1. Lineage (NCBI taxonomy): Eukaryota > Metazoa > Arthropoda > Insecta > Orthoptera > Acrididae > Schistocerca > Schistocerca nitens. The sequence goes on along the minus strand of NC_064616.1, from coordinate 801,526,850 downwards.
GAATCACTTACCTCACAAAAATCTTCGTTACTCGAACTACTGCCATACAGAGAGCGCCAATACTGCCAGCTAAATAAAAGATTGTAACTACTGAAGGCACTAACTACTGATAGGCATAGTTAGCAAATGAAAGATTTTGATAGAGAACAAACAATGTATTTACCTTAATAATATTCATAAGTCATCAGTTCATGATATACAGTATTACAAATTTACTCTTTCTGATGGACACATGTCCAGATCGTCCGCTCTCAAAATTCTGCCATCTCTCTCCGCGCATCCACCACTGCTGACGGTTCACCTCCAACTGCGCAACGCTACACGCTGTTCACATCCAACTGCCCAACACTAAAATAGCAAATATTCCAACAATGCAAACCAGCCACAGACTTCACACAGCACAGTTAGTGATTTTCATACAGGCTGCTCCTTGACGTTGCCAACACAAAAACCTAAACAGCCTACTTACAAGTTATTCACTTGAGTACTAAAAGAAATCAGCTAAATTTCCATTACGTGATAAGTCACACAACTCTGAAGGCTGTAAATTCAACTAAATACTTAGGGACTACAATTACAAATAACCTAAATTCGAACGATCACATAGATAATATTGTGGGTAGAGCAAACCAAAGACTGCGATTCATTGGCAGAACACTTAGTAGGTGCAACAGGTCTACCAAAGAGACTGCTTACACTACGCTTGTCCGCCCGGTTCTGGAGTACTGCTGTGCAGTGTGGGATCCGCATCAGGTGGGACTGACGGATGATATCGAAAAAGTACAAAGAAGGGCAGCTCGTTTTGTATTATCGCGAAATAGGGGAGATAGTGTCACAGACATGATACGTGAATTGGAGTGGCAATCATTAAAACAAAGGTGTTTTTCGTTGCGACGGGATCTTCTCATGAAATTTCAATCACCAGTTTTCTCCTCCGATTGCGAAAACATTCTGTTGGCACCCACCCACATAGAGAGAAATGATCATCACGATAAAATAAGAGAAATCAGGCCTCGCACAGAAAAATTTAAGTGCTCATTTTTCCCGCGTGCCGTTCGAGAGTGGAACGGTAGAGAGACAGCTTGAAGGTGGTTCATTGAACCCTCTGCCAGGCACTTTACGTGCCATTACTTGACTCGTTCGGCAACACGTTCACTTTCTTAGAGAATTTAATATGTGCATTTTCTATCTAATGATGTATCCAAAGCCGAAAACGATCGTGAGATTTAATAAAATAATAAGTGACCGAGACATCTATTTCCTTAAATTAGTTTATTACAAAGGTCACTGGTGAATCTCGTTTCGTATCATTTCCCTTATCCGCACGGATCTCTATACGCATCGTTCCACGTCGTTACGATTAATCGTATAAATGGTCCACGGAACAGCAAAAAAAAAAAAAAAAAAAAAAAAAAAAAATTTAAAAATGAAGCTCTGCCTGTGAACGGTGGACAGTTGCTTCGAGTAGGCCGACGAAGTTTCCTTTAGTCGGAAGCATTTAGTCAGAGCTGGTGCTCCGCCTCCAGTGCTAGCGTTAGATGCTAAACTACCGCTGCCGGAGTTTACGGATGATACGGCATGACTGAATCGTATCGGAGCAGTACTGAAATTTGCAAACTATACTGTCGTGTAAGTAGAAGTGGCAAGTGGGGCAGAGTAGGGGAGGGGAGGGGAGGGTGGCTGGCGCGTGGGAACGGGCGGCCAGCTGCAAGATTCGAGATGACAGGCGCGGCATGTGTGCGGTGACGAGGCGGCAGCGGTGATAAACAGCAGCGCAGTAGGCGGTACAGCTGCGGCGCATTACGCTGGCCCCGCCGCTCTCACGCCGCCTCCCGCATCATTCCTGCCTCCAGATTACGCATCTCCAGGGAAACCCGTGTCTGCACTCGTCAAATTTATTTTCTGTGTCGCGTTTCAATTCACGCGGCGTTCCTCCACTTCTGACACGCTGTCACGATCCGCAGGCGGGTCGACCCCCGTATTTATTGCGAGCGAAGCATTTTAACTCATTTCGGACCTCTACGTTGACAAGTCTGTCGTAATTAGTAGTGATAACTCACACTGGTGAAATCATTTATGAGATAACTGCGAATGTACGTTACGGGGCGCCACTGAGCTCAACATCAAATATTGTCGTAGTTACTACAAATGCAACTTCCTGGCAGATGAAAACTGTGTGCCGGACCGAGACTCGAACTCGGGACCCTCGATTTCTGAAGGTCAGTCCGAGTTCGAGTCTCTGTGCGGCACTCAGTTTTAATCTGTCAAGAAGTTTCATATCAGCGCACACTCCGCCGCAGAGTGAAAATTTCATTGTGGGAACATCCCCCAGGCTTTGGCTAAGCCATGTCTCCGCAATATGCTTTCTTTCAGGAGTGCTAGTTCTGCAAGTTTTGCAGGAGAGCTTCTGTGATGTTTGGAAGGTAGGAGACGAGGCACTGGAAGAATTAGATCTGTGAGGGAAGGTCGTGAGTCGTGCGTAGGTAGCTCAGTCGATAGAGAACTTGTCCGCGGAAGGCAAAGGTCAAGAGATCGAGTATCAGTCCAGCACAGAGTTTTAATCTGTTAGAAAGTTTCATATCAGCGCACACTCCGCTGCAGAGTGAAAATTTCATTCTTACTACAAATGTATTTGAAACGTAAATTTTTCGATGAAGTCCCTACCTTATTGGGCTCGAATTTCACCTTGGGACCCACGCTTGGAGAATGAGATGTACGTACGATGTGGCACTTGCACACATCGATGCCGACGTGTAAACCGTCAGTAAGGTCTGAGATGGATAGGTCGATCAGGGGTAGAGCTTTAAGCTCCAAGTTCAGCTGACCTTAATTCTCTGAGTTTTTATGACTGGAGTAACCTCAAAAGTGACGTGCACAGCACTGCCGTTGATGCGGATGAAGAACTAGACCCACGAACTGCACAAATCTGTCTAGATTTACGAGATGATCCGGGGATATCCGAAGGAATTGGTAACTTACTAGAGAAAAGAGTGCCGTATTGCACCCAAATCTGAGGTCAACAAATAGACACCCTACGAATATAACATGTAAACGCTCTGAAGCGCTAATGTATTTCTTGTTAGGGCAGACCGTGGGTGAGAAATGTGCAGAGTCAGATGCGAACTTAAGAGTTTAAATTTCGAAACGTTTAAACTGACTAGGACACTGCTTCCTACTGAGATTAGTGGCGGCTCGAACGACACTTTTTCAATTCTAGACCCGTTTCCTGTCCTGTGTTTACTCTTCTGTCATCTTATACTTTTACTAGTTTCAGTTTTTCCTATTAAATATCATACAGCCGCTAAACTGGTGAAATCAACGTTAAGTGTGTAGCTGGGGGTAAGATATGAAAACAGAAGTCCACCCTTCGCTCACGTATGGGAAGCAAGAACGGTTACTACCATGTGACACTGTACCAACAGCAATTCTACATTGCCATTGTCTTCTGCGAGAATGTGTATGCGGCTGCTAAGTATTGGTAGTTCTTAGTTCCCGGACACTGGACTCGTATAGTGATTCACATCTTCGTCCCGCCATCCAGATTTAGATTATCCTAGTTTTCCCTAAATCGCTCTAGGCTGATGCTTCAATGGCTCCTTTTAGTGGGGACGGCCTATTTTCCTGCCTTTTCTTATCAGCAACGGGACGTTAAACTATAATATTTCTTTCTTTTTTCAAGTTGTCAGGTAGTTAAATTTTGTAAATTTGTGATAAGATCTTATGTGACCAAACTGCTTAGGTCATCGGTCCCTAAGCTTACACCCTACTTAATCCAACTTTAACTAACTTACGCTATGAACAATACACAACCGCACCCATGCCCGAGGGAGGACTCGAACTTCCGACGGGGCGAGCAGCACGGACCGTGCAAGACGCCACAGACCACGCGGCTACTCCGCGTGATATCAGGTAGGATTCCGCGAGATAGAAGAGTGATATCTTCAGCCCCCCAGCCCCGCGAAAGTTCAGATATTTCATATTACTTACGGCTCTGCTGTGAATAAAAAAACCCTCTGAGGCTTGCTACTCCCACGCTGCCATAGCCACAACTCCATGTTGTCTGTGAGTCATATCAGTTACGAATTCCATGCACTCAATCACATTCCAGGGTATTTCGTGTAAGATTATTACAGGCAGTTACTTTTATTCTCAGACAGCAGCATCAATGAACCGAAGATTGGTACATCGATACATTGTGGCATCCTCTCTATGGACACCGGTAATGTTAGTGGGCAATGCAGAGCCATGCCTGTTAACCTGCCACCCAGTAGTTACGAAGAATGGTCGGAGACATTTCCAAGTCGCGCACATCTTGTCCAGTGCCAACCCAGACGTACTCATTTGAGGTAAGGTGAGGCGGACGGTGTGGCCGAGCGGCTCTAGGCGCTGCAGTCTGGAACCGCGCGACCGCTACGGTCGCAGGTTCGAATCCTGTCTCGGACATGGATGTGTGTGATGTCCTTAGGTTAGTTAGGTTTAAGAAGTTCTAAGTTCTTAGGGACTGATGACCTCAGATGTTAAGGTCCATAGTGCTCAGAGCCATTTGAACCATTTGAGGTAAGGTGAGCTTGGAACATACAAGCAGATTCATATACGTGACGTACTCCTCAAATCATTCTGACACAGTTCGGAAGCGAATGTGGTGTATCGTCTCGCTAATGACGCAGGTAACCTATGGGGTGGTGTAGGAGGACGAACATGATGGGTTGAGAGATAATGTCATATCCAAACGCAGATACCCTCTGCCAACGACCTTTGATAGGTGAGGTACATGGCTTATGAAATTGGATGTACTCGTGCCACGCCATCAGTGTGTAACAACATACACCGCGACTAGCCACTCCATGCAGTCAATTGGCGGTGTTTCTCTGCCACGCTAAATTTAATGTGCGATGAGCAGAGACATAAATGTAGTGTGGTGACTTCTCTCTCTTAGCGAAGAGTTTACCAGGTGATGTAGCAACTCATTGGTAACTGTCCAGTTCCACTAGTTTTCATTACACTATTGGCGACAAACGGTTGGAATACCGACCACCGCAAAATTCATAGGCTCAACGACACGTATCAGTCTGATGTGAAATGATCACATAAAACAAACAGCAAAAAAATCAGCTGTCAGGCTGATATTCCTTTGGAGAATCTTAAGGAAATGTAAATGATTCACTAATAAAAGAGGCTTACAAAACACTCGTTCGACAGATTGTTGGGTATCATTGATCAGTGTGGACATTTTCCCATCGTTCTGGGCCTCGTGGACCGATTGGACAGACCGACCGCCGTATTATCCTCTGACAATGGCGCACGGATACGTTATCGAGGGGCGTGTGGTTAGTACACCGCACTCCAGTTTCTTGTTGGGTTTCTTGACTTTGGTATCGCTAGTTCTCTATGAAGTAGCTCCTCATTTGGGATTGCGAGGTTGTGTGCACTCTGGACCAGTCCTCCCACCAATGGAAAATCGCTGGCAGTAGAGGGAATCGAACCAGGGTCCTTCCAACAACGTCCAGATATGCTGACCACTGAGCTGTACCGAGTGGAAATTATAGAACAGACGGAGAAGAGCCAACGAAGAACAGCGCGTTCTGTCATTGAAGTAAGAACGTTGGTCGGTAGGTCCTAACTGACAGGGGCTGGAGACGAGCTTCATGCTTTGTGAATGACAGTCGGTTTCAAACCAGACAGGAATTTTCGCTGTCAGTGAATATAGGCCCACGTCCACTAGTTACTGATCGAACAATGCGAAGGGTATTTAAATTGCAACGGATATTTAAGATGGGGCGGGGGGGGGGGGGGGGGTTAACCGGCATGCCATTTGTCATAGTGGAAAATAAAGCTGCATATCTTACGCGGTTCTAACGACACTTAAACTGTACACTAGTTGACAGGTAGCGCGATCTGACCAACATTCAACTGATGCAAGGCTCTGAGTGCACTGAAACCCCCCATGGGGCATTTAAACTGCTCTGCCTGGATGGTGTACCTCAGCTGGAGGTGCTTCTGTGATTTTGGAGTGTTTTGTTTTTCGTACCATGACGTGGGCTCACTCATTAAAGTTACCGCGAGCATGATCCAGTTTGCTTATTTCATCGAGAGATGACCAAGTGCTGCCCTATCTACTACGCTTTTATGATGAGCATCCTACGAACACTTCCGTCTCTCAAGGTGGCAACAGTGGGGTTCACAGGTCTGGTGTGACCAGCACTCGTGCACCCTATCGCACCTCGACTTGCCAGCTAAATTATCAGATCTTAATCCCATACAAAATTTCTGGAACTATTTGGAACGGCGGGTGAAACGTAGCAGGCAGCATCCTCGCAATTTGGTAGCCCTATAGCATTTAATCATTAGTCGATGGCTTCAGTTATATGTGGTTTATCAGAAGATACTTGTAGCCATCGCCGAATTGAGGTCATTATCTAAGCAAGAGCGGTATTACACGGTATTAGCGTGCTGTTTCCTGGGAATGACTATATCTTTACATTTTTTTGTCTTGTGGCTGATTCACCGTACCCGTTTCATGTTCTTCTAATACTCGCACCTGTTGCAAAGAATTTCTTCGTGGTGACTGTTTCTGCTTCTCTGAGAAAGCTGACAATCAGCTCGAAATATTTTCTGTCTTAAAAAAAAGTTTAGTATATGGAAATGATTGTTGAAAGGTTTCGTATCCCGTAAAACCATAGTTATGTGTGTGTGTTTTGCTCAAAAATGTTTCCCCCCAGTTTTGGCAGCTTTAGTAGGGATTTATTTAGTTTCTCTTTAGATTACTGTTCGTTTTTCTGTGCCTGCTTACAGATTTGAGCCGCAGAGAAAAATCTGAGGGAAAATGTCCGTTGGGTGGCTTGTAATAAGAGTCTTTTAGCTTCACAATAAATTTTATTACACTTTTATTTTACCTTGACTATGTTTTCCACCTGTTCGTTTTCAGTTTTTTTCTATATTTTGGAAATTTGTAAATTTGTGGTAAGCTTCTATGGGACCAAACTGCGGAGGTCATCGGTCCCTAGACTTACACAATACTTAACCTAAATTAAACTAACCCACACATCCATGCCCGAGGGAGGACTCGAACCTCCGACGGGGGGAGCAGCGCGAACCGTGACAGGACGCCCAAGACCGCACGGCTACCCCGCGTGGCTTTCTGTATTTTGTTTGTTAGCATGGTTTTTCTGTTAGTCATGTTTTATGTAGGCACGGGTACAGAGTTAAAACATACAAAACGGAAGGTAGTTTGAGTGAGGAGCTTGTCGTAACGTTATCACAAAACGTACTAAACTAAAATGTTTACAGGTGAATTTTGTCGTCTCTTTACTTGTAGTTTATTGTTGCTTAAAACACTGGACTCGCATTCGCAGTTGAACCATACGTAGGGCATTCCAGATTTAGGCTTCCCGTGGTTTCCCTAAATCGAGTAATGTGAATGCCGGGATAGTCCCTTTGAAAATTATACATCCGATTTAGTTCCATCCTTAGTAATTACTGACACATACTGCCGTTTTGTGTCGATCATTAGCTTACCTTTTGTCTTACGTGCACAAAAGTCTGCAAAACCAGTTATCGTTTCACAATACAATTCGCCCCTAGCGGCATTCGGTGGTACCTTTCCTGCGCTCGTTTACGCTACATTTCATCAGAGGACTGCTAGGGGCGGGAATATGGTACTGATTTCAACAGGGTAGCCTTTTTTTGTTCCACTCGGCCAGGCCGTACAGGAAAGAGGCCTTCTCTAGTCCTTCTCGTTATCTTTTTCCTCATTTTGTGTTCACTGTTATGAGGTGACAAATACACGCGTGGCAGTAATATGTAGCAGCAGCCGTTGTGGAACGGCAGAATTATGTGAGAAGGGTCGTCTGCCGTCTGGGCGAGAGGTGCTTCGCCGTGTGAACCGCACTGTCGGATTTCCCTTTTCTTGGAATTCTTATTTACCACACTTCTACTTTATTTATACACTAACTATGCACACTAATAGTCAATGCTATAATTGTTCATAGTTCTCAACATGTACACAACGTTTCCTTCGGCCACCCTCCCGTACTCACAAAGCACACAGTTTACTGACACACACACTCACACACACGCGCAAAAAGAGCGACTGGTAGCCGCAGCTTTAAAACTGTCGATTGATAAAAGAGTCATTAAGTACCACTTTTACATACTCTATCAATTATGGTCCACTGGGACATCACAAACTCTCCAGTTATTTGCAGTAAACTTATAATGTTTTAAACATTTGTAGTTTCTGGCACTGACCTGTAACACGAGAAACAAACGTCGCTATGTAATGCCACAATGCTAATGGAAGCTTTTAGAATCCAGAGACCTCTCGCATTTTCATTTGCGAACAGCATAATTGTTGTGACATATCGAAATAAAAATGCATTACGGCAGTTCTCAAACTAATTCTGAATTGATGTGTCTGTCTGAGGGTCGGCAGAATGCCAATTCGGTATGTGAGAGTTTTTGCCGAGGGGGGAGGGGTGGAGAGAGTTCGAGAAAAACAGCCAACATCTAATGTAAAGAACAACGATATAAACGTGTAAAGACGTCTGAAGATGATTCGGTTGGCTCGAAATCGATAACGACGCTATTTATGTATTGATTACTTAACTGTCCCCCCCCCCCCTCCCCCTTGAACCATGGACCTTGCGTGTCTCATCGATACGGATATCCTTATCGCAGATACAACAACAACGGAGAGGTATCTGTTGAGAGGCCAGACAAACGTGTGGTTCCTGAGGAGGGGCAGCAGCCTTTTCAGTAGTTGCAGGGGCAACAGTCTGGATGATTGATTGACGTGCCATGCAACATCAACCAATATGGCCTTGATGTGCTGGTACTGCTAACGGCTGAAAGCAAAGTACAGTCGTAATTTTTCCCGAGGTTATGCAGCTCTATTTTTCGGTTAAATGATGGTGGCGACCTCTTGGGCAAAATATTCAGGTAACATAGTTTTCCATTCGGGTCTCCAAGAGGGACAACTCAGGAGGATGTCGTCATCAACAGAATAAAACTGGCTTTCTGTGGGTGGTAGCGTGGAACGTTAGATCCCTAATCAGAAACGTAGGTCACAAAATTTAATGAGGGAAATGGACAGGCTGAAGTAAGCTATAATTGGATTTAGTGTCCGCCCCGACAGCTGAGTGGTCAGTGCGACGGATTGCCGTCCTACGGGCCGGGTTCGATTCCAGACTGGGTCAGGGATTTTCTCCGCTCAGGAACTGGTTCAAAATGGTTCAAATGGCTCTGAGCACGATGGGACTTAACATCTGATGTCATCAGTCCCCTAGAACTAAGAACTACTTAAACCTAACTAACCTAGGACATCACACACATTCATGCCCGAGGCAGGATTCGAACCTGCGACCGTAGCGGTCGCGCGGTTCCACACTGAAGCGCCTAGAACCGCTCGGTCACAGAAGCCGGCTCAGGAACTGGGTGTTGTGCTGTCTTCATCGTCATTTCATCCCAATCCGGCGCGCAGGTCGTCCAATGTGGTCTGCACCAAGGCGGACGGACCTGCCCCGCAAGGGGCCTCCCGGCCAATGACGCCAAACGCTCATTTCCATTTCCATTGGATTTAGTGAAGTTCGGTGGTGGGAGGAACAGGACTTCTGGTCACGTGTATACAGGGTTATAAATACAAAATCAAATATGTGTAATGCAGGAGTAGGTTTAATAATGAAGAAGAAAATAGGAATGTGGGTAAGCTACTATGAACAGCATAGTGAACCCATTGTCGTAGTCAAGATAGGCACTAAGCCCACACCCACCACAGCGCTATAGGTAGTGTTCAAATGAATAGCTACGAAACGTCGTAACAACCAAACCGGTTGAAATTTGCATGTGACGCTTTGGGCTGACGTAGTGAAACATGTAGGGACGCGAATGTAATTTCGTCACCTCCCCGTGAAAATTCAAAGGTGTGTCTTCAGCAGGCAAGATGATGCTCACCGTCTTTTTCGGCATCCGTGAACCCATACGCATCGAATTGCTCGAGCACGGAAAAACTATTGACAGTGTAGTGTACTGTGAGGCACACCGTAGCCCACGCATGTCCATCAAGAGCAAAAGGCCTGGCCTGCTCAGCGATGGAGTGATTCTGCTCCACGATAACACACGTCCACACCCCTCATGGTCACATAAAGTGTAATGGTCAAGTTCAAGTAGGAGCAGCTGCAGCATCCGCCCTAAAGACCGGGCACGTCGCCCTGCGACTTCCGTGTCTCTCGTCTGCGAAAAAAAACAAGTGAAAGGGAAGCACTTCAATTCGGACGACGAACTAAAGGACACCGTGGAGACTTCTGTCACAGCCTCGTGGGAACAGTGAATCCTTCAGCTAGTAAACTGTGTGCTAATTGTGCTCAGGGCTCTGATGATTACTTTCGAATAAAGACTACAACTATACCTGCAGTTTTGTTTCCTACCTTTTCTATTGAACACCCCTAATACAGGTTAATACGCCAACTAGTACTTCAGATGATCAAGTGTTCAGAAAAGTGTATGATGAGACAGAATAAATTATTCAGATAGTTAAGGGAGACAAAAATTTAACTGTGATGAGGAACTGGAATTCGATAGTAGGGAAAGGAAGCGAAAGAAAAATAAAAGGTGAATATGGACTCGGGGAAAAGACAGAAAGAGGAAGCCGCCCAGGTAGAATTTTGCACAGAACATAATTTAATCATCGCTAACAGTTGATTTAAAAATCATGAAAGTACGTTGCATACGCGGCAAAGATCTGGAGACATCGGAGGATTTCAGATTTATTATATAAAGGTAGCTTGTCTACGGTGTTCATGTATGTGCAATGCATCAATGTTCTTAAATGTTGGGATATCTGGAATTTTAAAGGAATAAGCTCAGCTATGCAGCTTTACGTTTTAGGCCAATATTTTGCTACCAGAATGAAATTTTCACGCTTCAGCGGAGTGTCCGCTGGAATGAAACTTCATGAGAGTTTAATACTGTGTGCTGGACCGACACTCGAGCTAGGGACGTTTGCCTTTCACGGGCAAGTGCTGTACCAACTGAGCTACCCAAGCACGACTCACGGCCCGTCCTCACAGCTTTACTTCTGCCAGTATCTCGTCTCCTACCTTCCAAACTTTACAGAAGCTCTCCTGCGAACCCTACAGAACTAGCATTCCTGAAAGAAAGGATATTGCGGAGACATGGCTTAGCCACAGCCTGGGGGATGTTTCCAGAATGAGATTTTCACTCTGCAGCGGAGTGTGCGCTGATATGAAACTTCCTGGCAGATTAAAGCTGTCTGCCGGACCGAGACTCGAGCTAGGGACGTTTGCTTTTCACGGGCAAGTGCTGTACCAACTGAGCTACCCAAGCACGACTCACGGCCCGTCCTCACAGCTTCAATTCTGCCAGTACCTCGCCTCCTAGCTTCCAAACTTTACAGAAGGTCTTCTGCGAACCTTGCAGAACTAGTACTCCTGGAAGAAAGGATATTGCGGAGGCATGGCCTAGCCACAGTTCTGCAAGGTTCGCAGAAGAGCTTCTGTAAAGTTTGGAAGGTAGGTACTGGCAGAAATGAAGCTGTGAAGACTGGTTCTGAGTCGTGCGTGGGTAGCTCAGTTGGTAGAGCACTTGCCCGCGAAAGGCAAAGGTCCCGAGTTCGATTCTCAGTCCGGCACACAGGGAGTTTCAATAAATCGCTCTTTAAATGTTTCAAATTATGTGAATCAGCGGTTGACATGTCTGAAAGAACAGACATCACGTGGGATTCGCAGTTCTCATACATTTTATGTAAACTGAAAGACGTAGGAGAAAGAAATGGCGTCTTGCGGAATCAGCGGCGACGGGTGCAAATTTGTGACAGACCGAGACTCGAACCCGGAATAGCCTACGTACTAAGCAGCTGCGTTTACCACTGCTCCATCCAGACACACTGTTTATCGCAAATGCTCGTAATATCTCGGCATGTTCCCCCGCTGACTCACTGTGCCACCTAGCGCCACCTATACGTAGTCCCCGTCAATGTCCTCCATGGTCCCTAATTTTAAATTCCACTTGAGGTCGAACGTAAATGTGCATCCGCACTGAAGGTTTTGGATTGATTGCCCACTGAGGAGAATCAGATTGTATGAACACGCGGGATCTGTTCTTTGGAACATGTTCTCCACATAGGTCTGGGTGATGGTCAAATGACGGTATGTTTGGACAAGTCTCCTGCGTGAACCATTTCATAAATGCAAAGTTTTATACTGCCACACCATGTTGGTCAACGAGTGACTGAAGAGAAGCCTTAGACTAACTTAACAATTTTTGGAACGATCAGAATTTTCTCGGGCTCTCGACAAGATCTGTTGCTAAGGTGTGACTGCGGTAGCAGTAAGCTTCGCGCTTCGATCTTTTCACAGATACACGAATTTCTATTAACTTTTGCCAGTGGTCTTTTTCGCGTTCTCTTTCGAACTGAGAGTAAACGGTCTTTGCTTCCCCAACATTTTCCGAATTTCGTTGTTAAAACAGAATGTGTCTTTTGCGTCCTTAATCCACTTCCTCACCACATACTTCTCTAGAGTATGATTTACAATCCGTTTAAACCTTGCCCGGCCGGTCGCTGTGACCGAGCGGTTGTAGGCACTTCAGACCGGAACCACGCGGCTGCTACGGTCGCAGGTTTGAATCCTGCCTTAGGCATGGATGTGTGTGATGTCCTCAGGTTAGTTAATTTTAAGTAGTTCTAAGTCTAGGGGACTGATGACCTCAGATGTTAAGTCCCATAGTGCTTAGAGCCATTTTTTAACGTTGCCAATAATTCCTCTATGTCCATTGTAATGGAACTAAATGATGTCATTTCATTGTCTATTTGAGATGCTAACAATTGCTAACTGCTCTTTCTAGCAGAAATACTCTCCTAGCCTCCTCGATTGACTTATTAACTTTAATAACGAAAGTCGCTATGATACCATCTTGATCACAAATCTCTCTCTCTATACTGACGCCGTCGATTAGGTCAGGCTAGTTTGTAGCTATGAGGCCTAAGATATTTTTATTCTGTGTGGGGTGTCGAACTACTCAAGACAGTTTTTGAAAAACGTGTTCAAAAGAACTTTGCAAAACTGTCTGTCTGCATCCCCTGCAATTTATCCACAGACGTCCCAGTCGACACTCCGTAGGCTAAAGTCGCCTCCAACTAATACTGCATGATCTGTGTAGTTCCACGCTACTTACCGTAGACTTAGTCAGTGACTCTAAAACCATCACAGCGGAATTCGCGGAATCGGTAAAAACATCCAACAATTAACTTTATTGCACCTAGACCTGTTATCCACGAACAGATAACTTCATTGTCACACTTAAATTCTACCTCAGTAGAGACAATATTTTTGTGAAATGCAATGAAAAACCTCTTCCTATGGCGTCTAATACGTTTTTCCGATGTATGTTCCGTGAATTGCTAAATATGTCATAGCTTCCTACTTCGGGTTTCAGCCAGCTCTCGGTCCCTAGAATATATAAAGCGTGAGAACCATCCTGGAGTGTAGTAAACTATGGAACTTTGTTACGAATTCTTCGAAAAGTTCCTGACAAAATTTTGACAGTCAAAGTGTCTTTACTCTGAATGCTTTCTGAATTTGCTGTCTGTGAATTGTCTGACTAGTGTTAATCAGAGAACTTCAACCTGCTGCCTAGCCTAATAAGGTCCCATGTGCCCTCCATAAGCACTTTGCTCCCAAGTAGCTGCTTCCCTTGTGTAATGCACCTCTGACCTCTTAAGGAAAGTCCTACCATTCCCCACCCGATAACGCAGTTACAGAAATCCGCAGCCACGACCGTCACAGAGACGACGAAGCCTTTGGTTGAGGCCCTCTACATGTCTCCAAACGAAAGGGCTCCGATCGACTCTGGGAACAATGCTGCAAATTGTGAGCTCCGCTTGCAACCTGCGCGCGATGCCAGCAGCCTTCACCAGTTCCGCAAACCGCCTGTGTGAATCGACAATGGCCTCGAAACCCAAGCGACGGGCATTGTTGGTGCCGATGCGAGTCACAACTTCCAGGCGACTGCACCCTGCACGCTCGATAGCCGCAGCAAGGCCTCTTCCACATCTCGAATGAAGTCCCCTGGCAGACATACCAAGTGCACCTTGGTTTTCTTTCCGACCCTGAATGCTACCTGTATAAGGTGCTCCATAACGCGCCTGACGGTGGAGCTCCCGATAACTAGTAAACCACAACCCCCGTGTACCTGCTCTGACCATGCTGAAGGAGCTGCCACCTGTCCACTCCCAGGGTGAATGGGCGAGGCTAGACGGCCGGCCTCCACATTTGACCTCCACCTCGAGCGACACGAACGCGATACCACGCGCCAGTCATCCTCCTGTGTGGGTGGATCCAGCGCGTCGTATACACTGGGAGGTGCCTCAGCAGCTGATCACATGAGCGAAAGAAGCGAAATCTGACAGTGTCATGCAACGCGCTACAGTTTCAGATTTTCCGCCACCGCTACACCCCGAGGTAGTAGCCTGTTCGCAGACTGTAGCCAGCTCCTTCTGCGTCCGCACATAGCATGCACACATCGCCGGTAAGATAGAAATGGCATGGTGAAAGATCTTGACTTCTCGATAAGTATCACCTACACCTGTGCAGCCTTGGTCTAACTGTTAGCACCATGTTACGATGGCAGGACGCAATATTGCACTTGGTCCACGTACCCCCAAAATTACACGGTGAATCTATGTGCAATTTAGATGTTTCTCCCTCAAGAATCGTACTGCCCCGGTTACTTGAACTTCGGAATAGGTTCCCAGTTGCCACGCAATTTTACTCGCACACTTTGAAAACCTGTTTACGCATACAGCAACGGTAGTATTTCTGCAGGAAGCCTGGAACATGTGCTCTCGTCTGCCAATCCGCCACTCATGTTGCGCCATAGTCGTAGCGTAGGGCGACGGCATACGAGGTGCGGCTAGAAAAAAACCGGACTGATGCTGGAAAAAACATTTATTTACAATTATTTACAATTTCATGTTATCTCCTTCAATGTACTCTCCTCCTCGGTCTCTACACCGCTCCATACGAATTTTCCACTGTTCATAGCAATGCTGCAGATCATTTTCGGTAAGTTCATACATTACTTCCGTCGCTTTTTCTTTTACTGCTTCAGCAGTCTCAAATCTAGTTCCTTTCAAAGCTGACTTGACTTTAGGGAAAAGAAAAAAGTCACAGGGGGCCAAATCAGGTGAGTAGGGTGGATGATCTAAGATGGGAGTGTTGTGTTTTGCCAAAAACGTCTTCACTGACAACGCACTGTGAGCTGGGGCATTGTCTTGGTGAAGGATCCATGACTTTTTTCTCCACAAATCGTTCCGTTTTCTCCGTACTCGCTCACGTAGGGTAGCCAGGACGCTAATGTAGTAATGCTGATTAACTGTTTGTCCCTCTGGTACCCAATCAATGTGCACAATCCCTTTGATGTCAAAAAAAAAATCATCATTGCCTTGAATTTCGATTTTGACATTCGTGCTTTTTTTTTGTCGTGGAGAACCAGGAGTTTTCCAATGCATCGATTGGCGTTTAGTTTCGGGATCGTAAGTAAAAAAACCAGATTCATCGCAAGTAATAACATTTTGTAAGAAGGTGGGATCACTTTCAATGTTTTCCAGGATGTCAGAACAAATCATTCTTCAGCGTTCCCTCTGTTCAATTGTGAGACACTTTGGAACCATTTTTGAACACAGTTTGTTCATGTTGAAACTTTCATGAAGAATCTGCCTAACACTTTCCTTGTCAACTCCTGTTAACTCAGACACTGCTCTGATTGTTAAACGGCGATCTTGTCGAACGAGTTTACCGATTTTTTCAATGTTTGCATCAGTTTTTGCTGACAATGGTCTGCCAGTGCGAGTGTCATCACTGGTGTCTTCGCGGCCATCTTTAAATCGTTTAAACCACTCAAACACTTGTGTTCGCGATAAACAATCATCGCCGTACACTTGTTGTAACATTACAAACCTTTCACTTGCAGATTTTCCTAGTTTGGAACAAAATTTGATGTTAACACGCTGTTCTTTCTGTACACTCAACATTTTCCGACGCACAGACAAAACGTCAACTACTTAAAACAGACGCCACGGGCAGACTGAGTGCAGGAGGCAGATGAAACTCGAGCAGTAGGCGGAGCGAGAGTCACGTGACAGGCCACGCGACTTTCAGCCTTATTGCATTCGTTTTATTGTTTCACCAGTACTAGTCCGGTTTTTTTTCTAGCCACACCTCGTATGTTCTACTCAAATGAAAGTAGCATTAAGTGTGTCTTAAGAAGCTCAACAGAAATTCGAATATTCTCGATGTACATAAACGATTTGTGTGATGGGTCGTTGAATAATGACAAGGAAATACAGAAAGGCTGGGACTAAACTTAAATTTGGTGTCACAGTAGGCAGTTCTCTTTAAACGTGGAGAAATGCAAGATACTGTTTACAACTAAGGGAACGAACCCCACAGTATCCGATTAAAATATTAGTGGTGAACTTCGTGAGCAACGTTACATCATAATAAGTATTTAGCTTTAATGTTAAGAAGTGGACTCGTAAAATCACTATTAAAAAAAGGTGTGTGGGAGATTTGGATTTCTTGGGAGGACTGTGGGAAAGTGCAGCACAACTCTAAAGGAAATCGCATACATGATGTTGGTGCGGAAAATTGTAGAGTCCTTCCCTAGCTCTGCCCAACTATAGTTCATCATGATCTGTGACTGGGAACTAATCAACTTGTAGTCGAAATTAGACTTGTCTGTCGACAGTCAGTTAGTAAGTTGACAGAGTAGAAAACATGCTATCAAGTTCATACACCGACGAGGAACTCTCCCTGGAAAAACGATCCTATTAAAGTGTTGGATCATCTGATAAGGAACCGCGCTATACTCTAGGAAGCAGAAAGACAACCACCACTTAAGTATTCACTATGAACCACGTGGAGGTTCAGTGAGTGTTGACCTAGCGTCTAACTTAGCCAGATGTACACACCATCGATCTCAGTTATTCTAGGCGCTCGATCAGTTCCCATGCAGCCAGTGGCAACCCGTGAGCATACATTCAGGGTGTTCACTAATTTTTAGGTTCAGGTAAATATGAGAGTGTCCAATTAATAGCATCTCCTGTATAACAGCCGGCCGCGGTGGCCGAGCGTTTCTAGGCGCTTCAGTCCGGAACCGCGCGACTGCTACGGTCGCAGGTTCGAATCCTGCCTCGGGCATGGATGTGTTAGTTATGTTTAAGTAGCTCTAAGTTCCATGGGACTGGTGACCTCAGATTTTAAGTCCCATAGTGCTCAGAGTCATTTGTACCATTTTGAACCTGTATAACAGTTATGCTTATCAATATATTTACACAACTAAGTCAGCGAAAATAGTAATAATAATAATATGCATAACTTGTCTGAAAAGAGAAATAATTGTTATGGGGTAACTTTGTTATTTGGTACATAATTAAGTTCATTTTAGGGCAAGAACGAAATAACGTGTAAGCTTCCGTTACTCTTCATTTCGCATTTTTGTGTAAGTGGAAGTTTTCGTGCTTTACTTTTTCAGAGAAATATACAAGATCCCTAACACCCGCATTACTTAACGAATTAACTCAGACATTCTTACACTGCAACCACACAACTTACATTCATTATACACTTCTTTTTTCACTTGTAGTCAAGCTTATTTGGCTTTATAAACTTTATCAGTCAGTGGATCTGGTCTGGGAGACCCTAATTCTATTGTGGTAACTTTTCTTGGTAATTTCCTTTTCTGTTAGCACTTGAAACAGATACAACACACTTGATGCTGACACTACACACGAAAGCAGATTCCAGCACAGTAAACAACCAACTACAAACACGCCCCAAGTGGATTACTGTATGGTAAAACTTAAAACTAATAATTATGTCTCATTCATAATCCCACAAAATGTTTTTCTGTCAGTATAATTATAACATGAAGTGATGTCCGATATAATTTTACTTTATAATGAGTGAACTGGCGTCTCTGAGGCGTGTGCTAACGTCTAGTGGGGTTTATGCCAAGGAAATGGGGGTAAAAGTCTGCTGCAGTGTGCTACCACCTGGTGGCATCGACGTAAACTTGTAGTTGAGTGGTAAAGGCTTGCAGTGCACGTCGTGAACCGTGCACGTTGTTCATCCAATCCGCTGATATTTGGCCTTTAAGGCAATTACGTCACGCCAGTTGCGCATGCGCAAAACCTCATTAAAACGTGCACAACCGAAAATGTGCTCGCGATCCTTGATGCCAAGTTTCAAGGAGTCTAGTGGAGTAGCAATGTGGTATAGTGTAGTAGATTTAGCTCCGTGTATTTCAGATTACCGCATTTTCAGTGTTCAAAGGAAAATAACCAATAACTCCAAAAGCTGTCAAAAATTATGGTGTTCATATGCTCTTACACAACAGCCGCCACTACATGCAACCCATGATACTAACATTACAGCGCTCGTGCTGACGAGGTTTCTCTCACCACGTTTGACAAGTGACCGCCAAAGATTGGATTGGATTGTTTGAGAGAAGAGACCAAACAGCGAGGTCATAGGTCTCATCGGATTAGGGAGGACGTGGAAGGAGGTCGGCCGTGCCCTTTCAAAGGAAACATCCCGGAATTTGCCTGGAGCGATTTAGGGAAATCACGGAAAACCTAAATCAGGATGGCCGCACGCGGGATTGAACCGTCTGGACTCGCGCCGTCTTCCCTGGGGCTTAGTCACGGCCCAAATGACTCTCGCATCTCAGTGAATCCCACAACGGGTGTAACCTGACACCTAAACAGGCTGTCCAGGGGCACAAAGCTGCGCGATATGGGGTGAGGTATGTTATGAAGAGCGTTCTCTCTCTCCATATTCTGTGGTATAGAGTCGTTAGCTGAAAAACTCGGATGAGCTTTCTATGCGGTTTGCAAGCAAGTTTTCAGAAGACGTGCTAAGTGATATCACTTGGGTTACACATAAGTAATTGTTGAATTCAATGAACTCCTCGTACAGTTCTGTATTTGTTTATCATTTTATTTCACGTTACCAGAATGAGATTTTCACTCTGCAGCGGAGTGTGCGCTGATATGAAGCTTCCTAGCAGATTAAAACTGTGTTCCGGACCGAGACTCGAACTCGGGACCTTTGCCTTTAGCGGGCGAGTGCTCTACCAACTGAGCTACCCAAGCACGACTCACGCCCCGTCTTCACAGCTGTACTTCTGCTAGTATCTCGTCTCCTACCTTCCTAACTTTACAGAAGCTCTCCTGCGAACCTTGCAGAACTAGCATTCCTGAAAGAAAGGAGTTCAAGTCTCGGTCCCGCACACAGTTTTAATCTGCCAGGAAGTTTCTTATTTCACGTTATTGGTTCCGGAACATCCAGTCCCTTCGTCAGATGAGCGATACACGTAATTATATCGTAAAGTGATTCGATATGCAACGAAACATTAATTACATGCCTTACAAGTTTTGACATGAAGTTCTAAAATATTGAATTACATTCATTACATGTTTTAGCATCGAGTTAAAAAAATAAATACCTTATATAGGGTATTTAGGTAGTTAGCTTGCACAGTTTATAGCAAACCGTCCATTAAATAATTTTAAACATGACACATTAATTAACAGAATAATCCTCGCGTTTAGCGTCTTACTGTTTATAAACTTGCGAAAATTTGTATTTCGTCTCGTAACCCCACTAAAAACTCAGCATCGGTTATTTCTTATTGGGAGAGTAATACTATATTCAGTCTTTGCGCACCCTATAGAGAAGGTCTTACACTCAGTAACAGCAGGCGACTCTTCGTTAACCGATAGCCGATACCATCATAATTCTGAGTTTGGTTTTTCTTGGAGCCGATCTGGAATAAGTCCTTTTTCGCGTTTTATCCTTATGGTAATTACAAGTAAATGGTACGATAGGGTGTGCAACGGCTATATTTAGCTTTGAGATTGCAATATCAAATTAACTACGTTGAGTAGAGAGTGGTGTTACGAGACGAAATACAAATGTACGTGAGAGGAGGCACAAATCATGGATGACTTTAATTTACACAAGGTGTTTCATATTGTTTATGGAATCCTCAATATCTCATATAACGTTTTTATTTTTATACTGGACATTAAAACATGTAATACGTGTAATTCAATTTTAGAACTTAGTATCAAAATATTAAATGTATGCTATTAATGTCTGAATGCTGTCAGGTATGTTCATGGTGCATTATGTGTACAGGCCAATCGGATGAAGGGACAGTATGTCCCTAAATCGATAATGAGGAATACTATAGTACAATCACGACAGTGCAGAATGAGCACCAATCAATATAAAATTATGGCTTCGTGTTCCTCGAAACCATTGGGAATGGTGGACAGACTTCAAACATGGGTACTAGTTGTTGTTGTTGTTGTGGTCTTCAGTCCTGAGACTGGTTTGATGCAGCTCTCCATGCTACTCTATCCTGTGCAAGCTTCTTCATCTCCCAGTACCTACTGCAACCTACATCCTTCTGAATCTGCTTAGTGTATTCATCTCTTGGTCTCCCTCTACGATTTTTACCCTCCACGCTGCCCTCCAATGCTAAATTTGTGATCCCTTGATGCCTCAAAACATGTCCTACCAACCGATCCCTTCTTCTAGTCAAGTTGTGCCACAAACTTCTCTTCTCCCCAATCCTATTCAATACCTCCTCATTAGTTACGTGATCTACCCATCTTACCTTCAGCATTCTTCTGTAGCACCACATTTCGAAAGCTTCTATTCTCTTCTTGTCCAAACTAGTTATCGTCCATGTCTCACTTCCATACATGGCTACACTCCATACAAATACTTTCAGAAACGACTTCCTGACACCTAAATCTATACTCGATGTTAACAAATTTCTCTTCTTCAGAAACGCTTTCCTTGCCATTGCCAGTCTACATTTTATATCCTCTCTACTTCGACCATCATCGGTTATTTTACTCCCTAAATAGCAAAATTCCTTTACTACTTTAAGTGTCTCATTTCCTAATCTAATTCCCTCAGCATCACCCGACTTAATTCGACCACATTCCATTATCCTTGTTTTGCTTTTGTTGATGTTCATCTTATATCCTCCTTTCAAGACACTGTCCATTCCGTTCAACTGCTCTTCCAAGTCCTTTGCTGTCTCTGACAGAATTACAATGTCATCGGCGAACCTCAAAGTTTTTACTTCTTCTCCATGAATTTTAATACCTACTCCGAATTTTTCTTTTGTTTCCTTTACTGCTTGCTCAATATACAGATTGAATAACATCGGGGAGAGGCTACAACCCTGTCTCACTCCTTTCCCAACCACTGCTTCCCTTTCATGCCCCTCGACTCTTATAACTGCCATCTGGTTTCTGTACAATTTGTAAATAGCCTTTCGCTCCCTGTATTTTACCCCTGCCACCTTCAGAATTTGAAAGAGAGTATTCCAGTCAACATTGTCAAAAGCTTTCTCTAAGTCTACAAATGCTAGAAACGTAGGTTTGCCTTTTCTTAATCTTTCTTCCAAGATAAGTCGTAAGGTCAGTATTGCCTCACGTGTTCCAACATTTCTACGGAATCCAAACTGATCTTCCCCGAGGTCCGCTTCTACCAGTTTTTCCATTCGTCTGTAAAGAATTCGCGTTAGTATTTTGCAGCTGTGACTTATTAAACTGATAGTTCGGTAATTTTCACATCTGTCAACACCTGCTTTCTTTGGGATTGGAATTATTATATTCTTCTTGAAGTCTGAGGGTATTTCGCCTGTCTCATACATCGTGCTCACCAGATGGTAGAGTTTTGTCATGACTGGCTCTCCCGAGGCTATCAGTAGTTCTAATGGAATGTTGTCTACTCCCGGGGCCTTGTTTCGACTCAGGTCTTTCAGTGCTCTGTCAAACTCTTCACGCAGTATCTTATCTCCCATTTCGTCTTCATCTACATCCTCTTCCATTTCCATAATATTGTCCTCAAGTACATCGCCCTTGTATAAACCCTCTATATACTCCTTCCACCTTTCTGCCTTCCCTTCTTTGCTTAGAACTGGGTTGCCATCTGAGCTCTTGATATTCATACAAGTGGTTCTCTTCTCTCCAAAGGTCTCTTTAATTTTCCTGTAGGCAGTATCTATCTTACCCCTAGTGAGACAAGCCTCTACATCCTTACATTTGTCCTCTAGCCATCCCTGCTTAGCCATTTTGCACTTCCTGTCGATTTCATTTTTGAGACGTTTGTATTCCTTTTTGCCTGCTTCATTTAATGCATTTTTATATTTTCTCCTTTCATCAATTAAATTCAATATTTCTTCTGTTACCCAAGGATTTCTATTAGCCCTCGTCTTTTTACCTACTTGATCATCTGCTGCCTTCACGACTTCATCCCTCAGAGCTACCCATTCTTCTTCTACTGTATTTCTTTCCCCCATCCCCGTCAATTGTTCCCTTATGCTCTCCCTGAAACTCTCTACAACCTCTGGTTCTTTCAGTTTATCCAGGTCCCATCTCCTTAAATTCCCACCTTTTTGCAGTTTCTTCAGTTTCAATCTGCAGTTCATAACCAATAGATTGTGGTCAGAATCCGCATCTGCCCCAGGAAATGTCTTACAATTTAAAACCTGGTTCCTAAATCTCTGTCTTACCATTATATAATCTATCTGAAACCTGTCAGTATCTCCAGGCTTCTTCCATGTATACAGCCTCCTTTCATGATTCTTGAACCAAGTGTTAGCTATGATTAAGCTATGCTCTGTGCAAAATTCTACAAGGCGGCTTCCTCTTTCATTCCTTCCCCCCAATCCATATTCACCTACTATGTTTCCTTCTCTCCCTTTTCCTACTGATGAATTCCAGTCACCCATGACTATTAAATTTTCGTCTCCCTTCACTACCTGAATAATTTCTTTTATCTCGTCATACATTTCATCTATTTCTTCATCATCTGCAGAGCTAGTTGGCATATAAACTTGTACTACTGTAGTAGGCATGGGCTTTGTGTCTATCTTGGCCACAATAATGCGTTCACTATGCTGTTTGTAGTAGCTAACCCGCACTCCTATTTTTTTATTCATTATTAAACCTACTCCTGCATTACCCCTATTTGATTTTGTATTTATAACCCTGTAATCACCTGACCAAAAGTTTTGTTCCTCCTGCCACCGAACTTCACTAATTCCCACTATATCTAACTTTAACCTATCCATTTCCCTTTTCAAATTTTCTAACCTACCTGCCCGATTAAGTGATCTGACATTCCACTAGTTATGAGCATAGAAAGAAACATCGGTTAAGTAGCTGACGGGTAAGCAGTTTGATATGTTTGCTGCGTACTATGGAAACACGCAAAACACAGAAACCGTATTTCTCAAAACCACAAACCTGTAACTCTTGGAAGCTTGGTCCACCTTTGCCTCCATAATACAGAGGACATTAACAAAGCCAAATATTAACAACTCCAGCGACTTTTAACAGAAAACGAAGTTGTTGAAGTCGTCCTTTAGAAAAACCACGTTCAAAACGCAAACCAAATTAACACCAAAGGAGAAGTGCAAATTACCTGGAGCGGTGTATAACGGAAATTTTAGAGTGCTGGCCTATACTGTACCCAAAAATCGATTTTAACGTAAAATAATGTGTTTCCGATGAGGAAGAAACTCTTTCAGAAAGTCTAAACGGTTGTCCCACCACAAACTGTTCGATTTATTGGAACGCGTTAAACTTTCATTCCGGCTTTTATTTTACATTGAAAGGTAGTTTCGTGGCCCCTTTAAAATGCCAATTTAAACAGACGACGTGGGCATTGTCATATTTAAAAACACTACATTGTACGTGGGGAGGAATTTGCTTCTATACTTCCCTTCATTGCCGGTGCCCTTTATCCAGCCAATGCTGGATCGGGACTCAACGGTACTTATCCAATTTCGCGAAGAACCAACTATACGCGAATATAGGCAGATGGGGTGCCACTCTCAAATTTACCGACAGCTTCCCCTCGCCCCCCCCCCCCCCCTCCTTACCCTCCTCCATCTCTCCAAATGTTCAAATGTGTGTGAAATCTTATGGGACTTAACTTTTAAGGTCATCAGTCCCTAAGCTTACACACTACTTAACCTAAATTATCCTAAGGACAAACACACACACCCATGCCCGAGGGAGGACTCGAACCTCCGCCGGGACCAGCCGCACAGTCCATGACTGCAGCGCCTAAGACCGCTCGACTAATCCCGCGCGTCTCCATCTCCCCAGTAAGCGTCTAGTGTAATAGCATTGTCAAATGTGGCATCGGTTTGCAAACTTTGGTGTATCGTGTATCTAATTGTATTTCATCGTGGGAACAAGGCCGGTATTTAGAATAAATAGATGGATGTGGAAAACTGCCTAAAAACCACATACAGGCTGACCCGCACACCGGCCCTCGTTAATCCACATGGCGGATCCGCTCATTCCCAAGTCCCGGCTACCTGACCGGCTGGAATTTGCGTCTGAACGAAAGTCACACTTTTTTGTTCGTAAATATGATAACGCCAAGGTAATTTGACTTGCGTGCAGAACAGGTTCTCGTTCCACGTGACAGGAATTGGTTATAAATACGGTGGCACACACAGCATCAGTGTACATCTCGATTTACAAATGGCCACGGTGCGAAACTGGCTAGAAATGCAAAATATTTACGGAAATACATCTACGTGATTACTCTCCAGTTCACAATTTAGTGCCTGGCTGAGGGTTCGTGGAACCACCTTCCATCTATTTCTCTTCCGTTCTACTCTCGAACACTTAAATCTTTCCGTGCGATTTCTGATTCCTCTTATTTTATTCTGATGATCATTTCTCCCGATGTAAGTAGACGCCAACAAAATATTGTCAGACTCTGAGGCGAAAGATGGTGATTAAAATTTCATGAGAAGATCCTGCTGCAACGAAAATCACCTTTGTTTTAATGACTGCCACCATAATTCACGTATCATATCTGTGACACTCTCTCCCCTGTTTCACGGTACTAAAAACGAGCTGCTCTTCTTTGGACTATTTTGATGTCCTCCATCGATCCTATCTGATGCGGATCTCATACAACACAGCAATACTCCAGGAGAGGGGGGACAAGCGTAGAGGAACCAGTCTCTTTAGAAGAGCTGTCGCGTTTTGTAAGGGCTCTGCTAAAAAATTGCAGTCTTTGGTCTGCTTTCCCGACAACATTACCTATGTGATCGTTCCAACTTAAGTTATTCGTAATTGTAATCCCTAAGTATTTAGTTGCAATTATGACCTTTAGATTTGTGCGAGTGTAACCGAAATTTAGCGGATTCCCTTTAGTACTCATGTGGATGACTTCACACATTTCTTTATTTAGAGTCAATTGCCACTTTTGGCAACATATAGATATCTTATCTAGATCATTTTAAAATTGTTTTTGATCATCCGATGACATTACAAGCCGGTAGATGACAGTTTCGTCCACAAAGAATCTAAGAGGACTGCTCAGATTGCCTCTTAAACCACTTATGTAGATCAGAAACAGAAGAAGGCCCATAACAGTTCCTTGAGTAACGTTATATATTATTTCCGTTTTACTCGATGAGTTTCCGTCAGTTACGACGAACTGTGGCCGTTCTGACAGGAAATCACAAATCCGGTCCCACAACTGAGACGATACTCCATAAGCACGTAATGTGATTAGAAGTAGCTTGTGAGGAACGGTGTCGAAAGCCTATAAATCTAAAAACATGGAATCAATTTGACACGCCCAGTCGATAGCGTTCATTACTTCGCGAGAGTAAAGAGTTAGTTATTTTTCACAAGAACGATATTTTCTGAATTCATGTTTGCTATTTGTCACTAAATCGTTTTCTTCTAGGTGACTTGTAATGTTAGAACACAGTATATGTTCCAATATCCTACTGAAAATCGACATTAGTGATATGGATCTGTTATTCAGCGGAGTACTCCTATTTCCTTTCTTGGATATTTGTGTGGCTTGTGCAGCTTTCCAGTGCTTAGGTACGTATCTTTCGACAAGTGATCTGTTGTGTATGATTGCTAATTATGAATCTACTGTACCAGCATACCTGACAGGTATACCGTCTGGACCAGAGGCCTTGCCTTTATCTAGTGAGGATGTCTACTTCTAAGTTACTCGTGTTGGCAGTATTTCTTATTGTAAATTCTGGAATATTTACTTCTTCTTTGGTGAAGGAATTTCGGAAAACTGTGCTTAATAACTCCGCTTTAGTGGCGCTGTCATTAGTAACATCACGATTGTTATCGAGCAGCGAAGGTATTGATAGCGTCTTGCCGCTGGTGTATTTTGTGTACGACTAGAATCTCTTTGGGTTTTCTGCCAAATTTCGGGACAGAGTTTAGTTGTGGAAATTATTAAAAGCAGCTCACGTTGAAGTTTGAGCAAAATTTTCAGCTTTTGCAAATATTCGCGTATCTTGTGGATTTTGCTTTCTTTTAAATTTGGCATTCTTTTTTGTGGCTTCTGCAACGGCGTTCTGACCTATTTTGTATAGCATGCGGGATCAGTACCATCTTTCTTAATTTATTTGCTTTTAAAAATAGAAATTCAACTTGTTCGAATAAATTTAGCTGCCACTTATGGACAAAATAGTTTTGACAGTCAGAAAGTACGTTAAGGCTTTGAATAGAACATTGCCCGGCGGGCAGTTTATCACATTTCCAGATAAATTTTAGGAAAAGTTTCACTGCAAATATTAAGGTGTAAAGTTGAGGATTGGGTTGAACGTTGTAATGCCTTACTAGACATGGTCCAACTGGAAGTGTAATTCTCTTGCTTTCACCTGACCACTGAAGTGTTTCACAGGAAGTTATTGATGACCTACAGTTTCACATGGACTGCGAACGATGGTGCGAACTGCCATTTAACAAATAAGAAAATCATTTCCAGAGGTAAAATAAAATGTTCTAATAGCGTCTGAAGTGTAGCCACTGGACCACACTGACAGTACCAACAACCGTTGCACTACTGTACTCCTTTTTCCGCGATAATTTCGCTACTGTTGAGAGAAATAAATCGTTTCCTTTTTTCGGTATAAAGTATTTTCCTCATTATCCTCATATATACAACACTTGCGGAAATCAACCATACAACTAAACATTCGCTGTTTTCTGCACCGTAACGAGTGAAGGAACTTGTCTCGATATCTGTAATTGTTTTTCAAATATCATGTGTCTCCATATATGGCGTTCAGACAGTATTAAGTTTCTAGAATGTGACTTCATATCATCTCGTCACGTGATGAATATTTGTATCTTAGGAGAACGATCAAGACAGAATCCAGTGTGGCACAGGATATTGAACAATACTGGATACCATCTACATTACTTTAGGAAATCACGAAGCCCAGATGAAATCCGCAGTATTAAAATAAGAAAATCCCTACGGTCGCCACTTTGTGGGATAAAGAGGTGCTAAACACGTAAAGCAAGAGAAAAACTGTACGATAACGATAGAAATGAGAAGAGAGGAAGAGTTTTTAGAGAGCAGAGGAAATTGTGCACAAGTGCGTTAGTCGGTCAGTAAGCAGGCGACGTGCTTTTATTTGACGCTGTGTTTAATTATGCGTCCCGCGGCTGCGGCGGTGGCGAGCCCCAGGGACGCAGGCATTTGTCTCTGTCACCGTCGCCCCCGGCCAATCCGCATCCATCACACACTCTATCATACGCAGAGCACCACCTTCACAAATCTTACCTCTGCCTGCTGTTGGTAGTCCTTTTTTGGCCCTTTTTGTATATATCTATATATTATGAGGTGCTTTTAAGCGGGCGTTAGAGCTCGAATTACGTGGGACAAATAATACTTAGACGTAATATTTCCGCCAAATAAGGGGTGATACGCTCCTACACGCCGCCGAGGATACCTATGCTGTGAAGTGCAACTAATAAACCTGCCGAAAGTCCTGCCACACACGAAAAGAAATGAAGTGAACGACTTTTATACGAGGCAAGTGAAGCTGACGTGGAAGAAAAGCGTTTCTCTGAAATAGTATGTAGCGTATATTTGTAACCAAACGATGAGGAGTTACCAATAAATGACTATGCTGACGAGTGAAGTTTAAAATGTTGGGACCAGCGAATGACGGACCTGAGAAAATGCGAAGAAGGATACAGCACAGAGATAACAGGACACGTTTCGCGATAGACACGAAATATGAAACTCTGGGTAATATAGTAAATATGAAATAATGACAATTTTCTTGACCACACATTATGAGTGGACAATGGAAACAAACTCTGGCAATCATATACGGACACAGCACTGTAGATATACACGAGATATCGCATTTCATAAACATACTTTATATTGGATTTTAACAATAATTCTAAGTTTTCACGATGGTGGCTTCCCCTGCCGATAACGACCTTTATATTAGTACAATGTTCATGAAATGCTTAAGCTGTGCGTAAAATGCGCACGCTACACGATGATTCAAGGAAAATTTTAGACGAAGCACGCAATAAATGTTGGAAAATGATTTTTAAGTAGCATTTGAAAATATACTGGAGTGTGTCATAGCAATTACGGTTCATGTTAGAAAAGAAACAAAAAATCTTCTTGATTTTCGTTATTAGTGTTTCTTGTTATTTGCGCAGCTAACTGTATGCAGTATTTCATTACAGGTAACTGCATCATCAGCAAAAGTCTTACATGCTGCTGTTATTATATGGCAGGTAATTAACGTACATTGCACAACATTAACAGCAAGGTTCCCAACACACCTCCCTGGCACACGCCTCATGTTGTTTCTGCGTCCGTCGACGACTCTCGATTCGAGATAACTTGCAGCTTGCTCCCTACCAAAAAATCCTGAATCCGGTCCAAAATTTCGTTTTGTACCCATTTTTATCGTAAGAGTTGGAGTAATACTGATTCAAATGCTTTTTCGCAAGTCAAGATATATCTTCTCCACTCGACTGTCTTGATGTGTGGTTTTCTGAATTTCACGCGAGAAAAATGCAATTGATGTTTCACATCGCCGATGTTTTTGAAATCTGTGCTGGTTGAAATGGAGGAGGTCATTCTGTTCGGGATGCCGGATTATGTTTGAACTCAGAATGTGTTCCAAAGTTCTGCAACACAAAGATGTCAAAGTTGATGGGCGGTAGTTCTTATGACGGATGAGAGCAGCGACTTCTTCCAATTACTGGACAATTTTTTGGTGCGGGGATCTATTCCACGCTTCGTTTAAAAGAGGAGCTAACGCAGCTGCAAATTCTATTCAGAATCTGACAGAAATTCCATAAGGCCCTGTATCTTTTTTTTTTTCAATTCTAGCAATTACAGCCGTTTCTAAACGCCACTGACACTAACGTCTACACTGCCTGATGATATAAGTCAAGCACACAGAAGAGAAAGAGGAAACGAAATGATACTTGATCGGGTGAGAGGGTATGTGATGTTTTTTTAGTGATTACAAAGTGTACTCAAATGTACAAAGAGCTCGTCAGCGTGCGCCAACGGCCTTGGCTCAATGGTCACATTGGTCCCGTCAGATCACCGAAGTTAAGTTTCACATTAAACGATTCTCTTCAGTCATCGTTGGTCCTGTTCTTGCAGGATGTTTTCCCGGCCGCAGCGATGTCGGAGATTTGATGTTTTACGGGTTTCCTGATATCGCGGTACGCTCGTGAAGTAGTCGCAAGGGAAAACCCCCACTTCATCGCCACCTCGGACATGCTGTGACCCATCGCTCGTGTGCCGACTATAGCAACAAGTTGAAACTTTCTTAAATTTGAGCCGGCCGCGGTGGCCGAGCGGTTCTAAGCGCTTCAGTCCGGAACCACGCGGCTGCTCCGGTCGCTGGTTCGAATCCTGTCTCGGGCATGGATGTGTGTGATGTCCATAGGTTTAAGTAGTTCTTAAGTCTAGGGGACTGATGACCTCCGATGTTAAGTCCCATAGTGCCTAGAGCCATTTGAACCATTTTTAAAATCTTGATAACCTGCCATTGCAGCAGCAGTAACCGATCTAACAACTGCGCCAGTCACTTGTCTTATATAGGAGATGCCGACTGCAGCGCTGTATTCTGCCTGTTTACATATCTCTGCTTTTGAATATGCAGTTTCTTTGGCGCTTCACTGATTATAGATACGAAAACACTTATAGAAAGGAACAGATAGCTCCAAAAATGTCACAGAGACAAATTAATATAAAACGCGGCGAATAAAATGAAGCGGTCTAGGATGTTGTGTGACATTACGAGTATTACGCCCAAAAAGCATTATGCCAGTTATAGCGCCCCAGCGAATAGGACATCGTGACGAGGAAGAGGAGAGTAAGACGCCGTCTGCTTAACGAAATGAGGCAAAATGGCCCAGAAACCACTAAAACCATTTCCAGAACTACAGACAGCGTTGAATTCGTAGTAGTAGTCGTGCTCACTAAAATTACCACCACGCCTATAAAAACTATTATTAACAAATGAATTAACATTTACTCTAAAAATTGTTTATTAAGTCAACAACGAATGATACAGACATGCAACATATGATTGTGAGACACAGTTATGTAGATATCGATGTCAGGTAGGGAATGACCATGTTTTATTGTTCTTTAACGAATACACAGACAGGTATAATTATTTACTGAATAATCTGTACAAGGGCGCCAAAATAATTGGATGAAGCCAGTAATTTCACTAAGTTTAAAACTGAATAATTTGATAGAAGATTGCTAATGAATCAATAGTACGCATTGTCTATATTTAAAATGTCTGAATGTTATAATATGTGTAATCTCGTGAGTGAAGGTCATGTTATAAATTGCTGTATTGTGTAAGGCAGTGGTTCACATGACGGAGTTTTTAAATAGGAAGGAACAGCACAGGGTAGTTTCTCTCGTCATCTTCTCTTGTTTGGTGAGGTTGGTTTTGGGATTTTGGTAACTTTCTGTGTGGCCAGAGCGCCATTTAGGCTTTAGTGTGCTTCAGAACTCGGAAGTATTTCGGTGTACGCCATTTCGCGACTTTAATTGCTACACTGTTTTGTCATTGCTGAATTACGGTGGCCGGCCGGGGTGGCCGAGCGGTTCTAGGGGCTACAGTCTGGAACCGCGCGACCGCTACGGTCGCAGGTTCGAATCCTGTTTCGGGCGTGGATGTGTGTGCTGTCATTAGGTTAGTTAGGTTTAAGTAGTTCTAAGTTCTAGGGGACTGATGACCTCAGAATTTAAGTCTCATAGTGCTCAGAGCCATTTGAACCATTTGAATTTAGGTGCCTCATGAATGGCGCATACGTCTATAAGGGCGTAAAACAAGAGTGCAGACCGAATCCCTTTTCATCGGACGAGACTGAGAAGGGTGTGTCTGTCTTCTTGTCATAATGGGGCATACAAGGATACTGTTGTTGTTGTTGTGGTCTTCAGTCCTGAGACTGGTTTGATGCAGCTCTCCATGCTACTCTATCCTGTGCAAGCTTCTTCATCTCCCAGTAGCTACTGCAGCCTACACCCTTCTGAATCTGCTTAGTGTATTCATCTCTTGGCCTCCCTCTATGATTTTTACCCTCCACGTGGCCCTCCAATACTAAGTTGGTGATCCCTTGATGCCTCACAACATGTCCTACAAACCGATCCCTTCTTCTAGTCAAGTTGTGCCACAAGCTCCTCTTCTCCCCAATTCTATTCAATACTTCCTCATTAGTTATGTGATCTACTCATTTAATTTTCAGCATTCTTCTGTAGCACCACATTTCGAAAGCTTCTATTCTCTTCTTGTCTAAGCTATTTATCGTCCACGTTTCACTTCCATACATGGCTACACTCCATACCAATACTTTCAGAAACGACTTCCTGACACATAAATCTATACTGGATGTTAACAAATTTTTCTTCTTCAGAAACTGTTTCCTTGCCATTGCCAGTCTACATTTTATATCCTCTTTACTTCGACCATCATCAGTTATTTTGCTCCCCAAATAGCAAAACTCCTTTACTTCTTTAAGTGTCTCATTTCCTAATCTAATTCCCTCAGCATCACCCGACTTAATTCGACTACATTCCATTATCCTCGATTTGCTTTTGTTGATGTTCATCTTATACCCTCCTTTCAAGACACTGTCCATTCCGTTCAACTGCTCTTCCAAGTCCTTTGCTGTCTCTGACAGAATTACAATGTCATTGGCGAACCTCAAAGTTTTTATTTCTTCTGCATGGATTTTTATACCTACTCCGAACTTTTCTTTTGCTTCCTTTATTGCTTGCTCAATATACAGATTGAATAACATCGGGGAGAGGCTACCACCCTGTCTCACTCCCTTCCCAACAACTGCTTCCCTTTCATACCCCTCGACTCTTATAACTGCCATCTGCTTCATGTACAAATTGTAAATAGACTTTCGCTCTCTGCATTTTACCCCTGCCACCTTCAGAATTTGAAAGAAAGTAATCCAATAAACATTGTCAAAAGCTTTCTCTAAGTCTACAAATGCTAGAAACGTAGGTTTGCCTTTCCTTAATCTTTCTTCTAAGATAAGTTGTAGGGTCAGTATTGCCTCACCTGTTCCAACATTTCTACGGAATCCAAACATATCTTCCCCGAGATCGTCTTCTACCAGTTTTTCCATTCGTTTGTAAAGAATTCGCGTTAGTATTTTGCAGCTGTGACTTATTAAACTGATAGTTCGGTAATTTTCACATCTGTCAACACCTGCTTTCTTTGGGATTGGGATTATTATATTCTTCTTCAAGTCTGAGGGTATTTCGCCTGTCTCATACATCTTGCTCACCAGGTGGTAGAATTTTGTCAGGACTGGTTCTCCCAAGGCTGTCAGTAGTTCTAAATTTTCTCTGCCTCGTGATGACTGGGTGTTGTGTGATGTCCTTAGGTTAGTTAGGTTTAAGTAGTTCTAAGTTCTAGGGGAATGATGACCATAGATGTTAAGTCCCATAGTGCTCAGAGCCATTTGAACCATTTTTAGTAGTTCTAATGGAATGTTGTCTACTCCGGGGGCCTTTTTTCGACTCAGGTCTTTCAGTGCTCTGTCAAACTCTTCACGCAATATCATATGTCCCATTTCATCTTCATCTAAATCCTCTTCCATTTCCATAATATTGTCCACAAGTACATCGCCCTTGTATAGACCCTCTATATACTCCTTCCACCTTTCTGCTTTCCCTTCTTCGCTTAGAACTGGGTTTCCATCAAAGCTCTTGATATTCATGCAAGTAGTTCTCTTTTCTCCAAAAGTCTCTTTAATTTTCCTGTAGGCAGTATCTATCTTACCCCTAGTGAGATAAGCCTCTACATCCTTACATCTGTCCTCTAGCCATCCCTGATTAGCCATTTTGCACTTCCTGTCGATATCATTTTTGAGACGTTTGTATTCCTTTTTGCCTGCTTCTTTTACTGCATTTTTATATTTTCTCCTTTCATCAATTAAATTCAATATTTCTTCTGTTACCCAAGGGTTTCTGCTAGCCATCGTCTTTTTACCTATTTGATTCTCTGCTGCCTTCACTATTTCATCCCTCAAAGATACCCATTCTTCTTCTACTGTATTTCTTTCCCCCATTCCTGTCAATTGTTCCCTTACGCTATCCCTGAAACTCTGTACAACCTCAGGTTCTTTCAGTTTATCCAGGTCCCATCTCCTTAAATTCCCACCTTTTTGCAGTTTCTTCCGTTTTAATCTACAGTTCACAACCAATAGATTGTGGTCAGAGTCCACATCTGCCCCTGGAAATGTCTTACAATTTAAAACCTGGTTCCTAAATCTCTGTCTTACCATTATATAATCTATCTGATACCTTTTAGTATATCCAGGGTTCTTCCATGCATACAACCTTTTTTCATGATTCTTAAACCAAGTGTTAGCTATGATTAAGTTATGCTCTGCGCAAAATTCTACCAGGCGGCTTCCTCTTTCATTTCTTAGCTCCAATCCATATTCACCTACTATGTTTCCTTCTCTCCCTTTTCCTACTCGTGAATTCCAGTCACCCATGACTATTAAATTTTCGTCTCCCTTCACTTCCTGAATAATTTCTTTTATCTCATCATACATTTCATCAATTTCTTCGTCATCTGCAGAGCTAGTTGGCATATAAACTTGTACTACTGTAGTGGTCTTCGTGTCTATCTTGGCCACAATAATGCGTTCACTATGCTGCTTGTAGTAGCTTACCCGTACTCCTATTTTTTTATTCATTATTAAACCTACTCCTGCATTACCCCTATTTGATTTTGTATTTATAACCCTGTATTCACCTGACCAAAAGTCTTGTTCCTCCTGCCACCGAACTTCACTAATTCCCACTATATCTAACTTTAACCTATCCATTTCCCTTTTTAAATTTTCTAACCTACCTGCCCGATTAAGGGATCTGACATTCCACGCTCCGATCCGTAAAACGCCAGTCTTCTTTCTCCTGATAACAACGTCCTTTTGAGTAGTCCCCGCCCGGAGATCCGAATGGGGGACTATTTTACCTCCGGAGTATTTTACCCAAGAGGACGCCAAGGTACTATTATTTTTGTCAGTGCCAGAAGCAATAGTATGGGCGGAGTGCGTTAATATTTCATGAACTACTTATGATTTATCTGTCTTAATTGATACAATCCTTATTAAAAATAATAATGGTTGGCCCGAATAGGCAAGTACGCTGAAAATGAATCAAAGTAAACAGCACAATGGGTAACGTGGTAGGGAAACAAGCAAGCTAAGAGAATAACGTATCGTAAGCGACTAGGCCACTGTCTGACATGATTACTTTTGATGTATTATTGTATAGTAATTATGTACTAACACAAGCACGATTACTTGATGTGTTTAAATCTGCATTCGATTGAATTATCAGGTGTGATAAAGTGGCTGCAATTACAAGACTGAGTAAAACGTTGATATTACTTCTTTGAACACGCTATTTATTAAGTGACACAGCCCAATTCTTGGTGCGACACCATACATGCACTGAACCGCCAAAGAATACGGCGCTGCGGTCGGCAACGCCTATTTAAGGCAAGTGGTTGGCACAGTTCTTAGAGCGGTTACTGCGACTACAATGGCAGGTTATCAACATTTAAGTAAGTTTGAACTTGGTGTTAAAGCCGGCGCACGAGCAATTTGGCACCGCATCTCCGAAGTAGCGATGAAGTGGGGATGTTTCCGTACGATCATTTCACTAGTGTACCTTGAATATCAGGAATCCGGTAAAACATCAAATCCCCGACATCGCTGCGGCTGGAGAAAGATCCTGCAAGAAAGGACCAACGACAACTGAAGAGAATCGTTCAACAGGACAGAAGTACAATCCTTCGCAAATTGCTGAAGATTTCAATGCTGGGTCATCAACAACTGTCTGCGTGCGAACCATTCTACAAAACACCATCGTTATGGGCTTCCGAAGACGAAGGCCCACTCGTGTACCCTCGATGACTGCACGACACAAACATGTTACCTGGCCGGACGAGTCTCGTTTCAAATTGTATCGAGCGGATGGACATGTGCTGGTATGGAGACAACCTCATGAATCCATGGACACTGCATATCAGCAGGGGACTGTTCAAGCTGGTGGAGGTTCTATAATGGTGTATGGCGTGTGCAGTGGCGGTGATATGGGACCCTTGACACGTCTAGATACGACTCTGACAGGTGACACGCACGTAAGCATCCTGTCTGATCACCTGCATCGACTGTGCATTCCGACGGACATGGGCAGTTCCAGCAGGACAATGCGACACCCCACACGTACAGAATTGCTACAGAGTGGCTCCAGGAACACTCTTGTGAGTTTAAACTTTTCCGCTGGCCACCAAACTCCGCAGACATGAACGTTGCTGTGCATATCTGGGATGCCTAGCAACGTGCAACTTCAGACATCAGTAGAGTCTATGCCACGTCGTGTTGCGGCACTTGTGCGGGCTTTCGGGGGCTCTACACGATGTTAGGCAGGTGTACCAGGAAACTGAATGAACAGGAGAGCGAAGTTTTCTAAGTCCCAAGAGGACAGCATTATTCAAGCACATGGAATTGTCGAAATGAAGGAGCCACAAGGAGTAAACATTTCGACACAGTTAGTCGTACACGGTGATGTGGCATCAACGCTTCTGTGTATGAGTATGAACAAACTCAGTGGAAAGCCGTTCTTCGAAAGCAGACCAAGCTCCTAACATTACGCAAGAAGCTCTAAAGAGGATACAATAACACATATCAAGGGTTTGACAAAGCAGTTAACACACTGAAACAAATTGGTTAAGCAAATGGAGCAAGACAGAGGACCACTAACAACTTGGAAAGAGCTCAACCGATTTGGTCATGACAAATGATGTCAAAAAGCAGAGTCTCTCCTCGACGCCATAACACTCCAAATCGCTAGGCTAGAGTCAGTCAATCAGTAGGATCAAAGGCGTTGATGTTTTCTGCAGTTGATTTTCTGATTATGGTATTGTAGCATCTTGTGTATGAGATTGTTCCACTACCGCTCACACAGCAACGGATGATAGAAGACAGCCTCCAGTACCAGCCGCCACTGATGAGCAGTCAAGGGGCCAACCAACACCATGCTAGCCAGGGGGTACAAACTTCTGTAAACTCCAGCGTCACTTGGGTCAGACGGTCTACTGAATCGGGGGCCAGGATCAGCATTTAACACGACCTCACGGCATCCGACATCATGGCCCACCCGACGGGACAACACGAGGAGTGATCTGGGAGGGACAGAGTGTTCCTAAAGTGGCGTGTGAGACACAATACAAACGCGCTGTGATCATCGCCGTCTCTGCGCACGGCTTCCGACGGGGCATACCTTTCCACATCTTAGGCGGCTGCCCGTTTATTAGATATCACCCACCTGAGCAAAGAGCTGATATAAGGAACAACGTCAGCCTGAGCCAGCCACTAGGTTCGGCAGGATTTTCGCTGGCTTGCTACGCCACGAGCCACCGCTGAAGACAGAGCTACGTGTTGTATATAGAGAAAGAAATGTAGTAGTACACTCCTGGAAATTGAAATAACAACACCGTGAATTCATTGTCCCAGGAAGGGAAACTTTATTGACACATTCCTGGGGTCAGATACATCACATGATCACACTGACAGAACCACAGGCACATAGACACAGGCAACACAGCATGCACAATGTCGGCACTAGTACAATGTATATCCACCTTTCGCAGCAATGCAGGCTGCTATTCTCCCATGGAGACGATCGTAGAGATGCTGGATGTAGTCCTGTGGAACGGCTTGCCATGCCATTTCCACCTGGCGCCTCAGTTGGACCAGCGTTCGTGCTGGACGTGCAGACCGCGTGAGACGACGCTTCATCCAGTCCCAAACATGCTCAATGGGGGACAGATCCGGAGATCTTGCTGGCCAGGGTAGTTGACTTACACCTTCTAGAGCACGTTGGGTGGCACGGGATACATGCGGACGTGCATTGTCCTGTTGGAACAGCAAGTTCCCTTGCCGGTCTAGGAATGGTAGAACGATTGGTTCGATGACGGTTTGGATGTACCGTGCACTATTCAGTGTCCCCTCGACGATCACCAGTGGTGTACGGCCAGTGAAGGAGATCGCTCCCCACACCATGATGCCGGGTGTTGGCCCTGTGTGCCTCGGTCGTATGTAGTCCTGATTGTGGCGCTCGCCTGCACGGCGCCAAACACGCATACGACCATCATTGGCACCAAGGCAGAAGCGACTCTCATCGCTGAAGACGACACGTCTCCATTCGTCCCTCCATTCACGCCTGTCGCGGCACCACTGGAGGCGGGCTGCACGATGTTGGGGCGTGAGCGGAAGACGGCCTAACGGTGTGCGGGACCGTAGCCCAGCTTCATGGAGACGGTTGCGAATGGTCCTCGCCGATACCCCAGGAGCAACAGTGTCCCTAATTTGCTGGGAAGTGGCGGTGCGGTCCCCTACGGCACTGCGTAGGATCCTACGGTCTTGGCGTGCATCCGTGCGTCGCTGCGGTCCGGTCCCAGGTCGACGGGCACGTGCACCTTCCGCCGACCACTGGCGACAACATCGATGTACTGTGGAGACCTCACGCCCCACGTGTTGAGCAATTCGGCGGTACGTCCACCCGGCCTCCCGCGTGCCCACTATACGCCCTCGCTCAAAGTCCGTCAACTGCACATACGGTTCACGTCCACGCTGTCGCGGCATGCTACCAGTGTTAAAGACTGCGATGGAGCTCCGTATGCCACGGCAAACTGGCTGACACTGACGGCGGCGGTGCACAAATGCTGCGCAGCTAGCGCCATTCGACGGCCAACACCGCGGTTCCTGGTGTGTCCGCTGTGCCGTGCGTGTGATCATTGCTTGTACAGCCGTCTCGCAGTGTCCGGAGCAAGTATGGTGGGTCTGACACACCGGTGTCAATGTGTTCTTTTTTCCATTTCCAGGAGTGTATTTACTTATGTTTTATTAGCACCCCTGACGCCACACAGGTTACTGGGCATTTATCCCGGTAAAACAGTAGGGGTTTCCAGCGCAGGAATGCGTGAGCCCTACAAACTGACTGTCAGAAGTGTCGAAGTTCACGAACTAGTAGTGCTGCAGCTCAGCGCCAATCTGAATTGGAGGACTACAATTTCGAAACCACTTTCGATCCGGCACACCAACGTCCGTAACTGTCACATAGGGTGAGTCGGAGAAAGAAAGAAAGAAAGAAAGGTGGTTACTTGTTCTCAGAGGAATTGTATTTGTTGCGATGTTCTGGATAGAACTTGAAGACTGCGAAGTTACTTTCTATAGGTCTAGCTAGCCAGCTTATTTATCTGAATTTAAGCGTAATAGTCGGCAAGAGTATCCTGTTCTGACACGCAGTATATTTAACGGGTCATAGTCTACCGCGTGATAAATTTATACCAGCGATATGTACAACACGTAGAACACATGACTCAGCAGCGGATGGTTGCGCAGAGTGTCGTTGGACAACGATTAGGCGTTAAGTATTAGGTGTAACTGTTTTGATTCGCGACTGCAGTTATCGACTTAGTGTTTGGAAGTGATATTAATTTATTCGCACAAACAAGACGTAGAAATGGCCAGATAGTACTAGTGATGCGATAACCACTCTTATGGGGCAAGTTTCGAAAATGTTAGAGGACAGTGAACAACAGAAAGCACTAATGAACTGCTAAGTCAGCAGTTACAAGCTTTATCCGCAGAACACCAGCCACAATCAGGTTTTAATGAAGATAAACTGTAGTAACTGTTCCCCTTCATCCGCTGATCCTTGAGCTGCGAAACTCATAACACCTTGTCCGGGAAAACATCAGAGAAAGTTATCGTCTTTAGAAACGATGTTTTAGCCACGGCCGGGTTAAGTACCAGTAGATGGCCAGATGAAACATTTTTGCAGCTGACCAGGTTACATGACACTTGCAAGGCTAAGACCTAAATCTCGTATCATGAAGTTCTTAATAAGGCATTCACATTTGCACAATTAGCAGTGGGATTAAGACAAAGATATAGACAACAAAATAGTGCCTAGTTTTCTTACGGAGAAACTCAACAGCATAAAACAGGAAGCCAAAGAAACAACTCAGTCGTTTTCTGACAGGATACGCAAGATAAATGCACAGACCTAAGAGCTAACTCGGAAGCAAGATATAGATATGGTCATGCTCAAACAGGGAGAGACTTAAGAGATGACACAGAAGCCAGATGTAGATAATTCATTCTCAAACAGGCAGAGAATGGGGTATTAGACATTTTCCTGAGAGGATTTCTCCAGATTTTTCACGGCAAATGTGAATGAAAAACGCTGAGGATTTACACTACTCGCCATTAAAATTGCTACACCACGAAGATGACGTGCTACAGACGCGAAATTTAACCGACAGGAAGGAGATGCTGTGATATGCAACTGATTAGGTTTTCAGAGCATTCACATAAGGTTGGCGCCGGTAGCGACACCTACAACGTCCTGACAGCAATTGACCGGCGTTGCCTGGTGAAACGTTGTGGTGATGCCTCGTGTAGGAGGAGAAATGCATACCATCACGTTTCCGACTTTGATAAAGGTCGGATTGTAGCCTATCGCGATTGCGGTTTATCGTATTGCGACATTGCTGCTCGCGTTGGTAGAGATCCAATGACTGTTAGCAGAATATGGAATCGGTGGGTTCAGAAGGGTA
The DNA here is from genome assembly GCF_023898315.1 of Schistocerca nitens. Lineage (NCBI taxonomy): Eukaryota > Metazoa > Arthropoda > Insecta > Orthoptera > Acrididae > Schistocerca > Schistocerca nitens. The sequence continues at coordinate 801,486,773 of NC_064616.1, read as the reverse complement.
ATACGGAACGCCGTGCTGGATCCCAACGGCCTCAAATCACTAGCAGTCGAGATGACAGGCATCTTAACCGCGTGGCTGTAACGGATCGTGCAGCCACATCTCGATCCCTGAGTCAACAGATGGGGACGTTTGCAAGACAACAACCATCTGCACGAACAGTTCGACGACATTTTTAGCAGCATGAACTATCAGCTCGGAGACCATGGCTGCGGTTACCCTTGACGCTGCATCACAGACAGGAGCGCCTGCGATGGTGTACTCAATGACGAACCTGGCTGCACTAATGGCAAAACGTCATTTTTTTCGGATGAATCCAGGTTCTGTTTACAGCACCATGATGGTTACATCCGTGTTTGGCGACATCGCGGTGAACCCACATTGGAAGCGTGTATTCGTCATCGCCATACTGGCGTATCACCCGGCGTGATGGTATTGGGTGCCATTGGTTACACGTCTCGGTCACCTCTTGTTCGCATTGACAGGACTTTGAACAGTGGACGTTATATTTCAGATGTGTTACGACCCGTGGTTCTACCCCTCATTCGATCCCTGCGAAACCCTACATTTCAGCAAGATAATGCACGACCGCATGTTGCAGGTCCTGTACGGTCCTTTCTGGATACAGAAAATGTTCGACTGCTGCCCTGTCCAGCACATTCTCCAGATCTCTCACCAACTGAAAACGTCTGGTCAATGGTGGCCTAGCAACTGGCTCTTGACAATACGCCAGTCACTACTCTTGATGAACTGTGGTATCGTGTTGAAGCTGCATGGGCAACTGTACCTGTACACGCCATCCAAGCTCGGTTTGGCCCAATGCCCAGGCTTATCAAGGCCGTTATGACAGCCAGAATTGGTTGTTCTGGGTACTGATTTCTCAGTATCTATGCACCCAAATTGCGTGAAAATGTAATCACATGTCAGTTCTAGTATAATGTGTTTGTCGAATTAATACCCGTTTATCATCTGAATTTCTACTTGGTGTAGTAGTTTTAATGGCCAGTAGTGTAGCAGAAATACTTTGTGTTGCCACGCGTTTCAAGAAATAGATAATGTAACAAAAACGCATAATGAGCGAAAGATATTTAAAAATGGTTCAAATGGCTCTGAGTACTATGGGACGTAACTTCTGAGGTCATCAGTCCCGTAGAACTTAGAACCACTTAAACCTAACTAACCTAAGGACATCACACACATCCATGCCCGAGGCAGGATTCGAACCTGCGACCGTGGTGGTCGCGCGGTTCCAGATTGTAGCGCCTAGAACCGCTCGGCCACCCCGGCCGGCATAAGATATTTATGTCTGGTAAGAAATGTTGGCGTTGTGGTCAACAGGGTAATTTGAAGCCACATTGTCACCAACCAATGCTGTAACTGCCCTCGCTTCGGGCATAACGCTACAGATTGTGAATCCAAACACCATGGGAAAAGAAACAGTAAAACGGCAAAAAGAACGTTCCTTCTAACGGGATGCGCCCCAGTAAATTGTAGTGCGGTAAAAACTTACACACAGATGGATTGTCGCTTCATAGCTGGAGTGAATAAGAAGAAATAAAAATTTTTGTTGGATACTGGGACACACGTGTAAGGCATGGAACGTGTTTTTGTGAGCAAATGGAAATGTTGCTAACTATGGGGCAGCGACTTTCTTGATCGACACCACGCTAAAATCGACATTTAGCAACAAACAGTTGAACTCAAGAGGAATTCATCCCCGATGGGTATAACAGTTGCAAATGTTGCTATGTCACAAAACACATCCATTGCTAAGGTGGTACCAAATAAACTACTACAAGGGCATTAAAAGTTGTTTTGCATGGCATAGTACCAGAAGGTATAGGACAGCTAATTTGTGTTACAATAGATTTCGATGTACCACAGCAAGCTTAATGTTTCATCGAACCACTATCTAGTAATGACATTTTGGATTTTTTTTTCTTTATTGTTATTTTAAACCTGTACAACAGGCAGGCTGTCAGCAGCGTTCTACGCTGCTCTTCAGCCATAGGATACACAATGAGAAGAAACACTGAGAAGACACATAATTTACAGAACGGTGGGCAATAAAACAGTAGACACATAAAGACAAACACGGAGCCGTTCACACTCGACGATAATCCACACTGCAAACTGTTGATACGACGCACAAACACTGAAGAAGACGATGGCACTAGTGAACGATGGAGTGTGACGGTGAACACTGAACACTAAACATGACGGCACACACGAAACACTGATGGCGGTGATCTCCGGCGCGCGAATGTCCACTTAGCGTGTGCGAGTCCGGGGACCTGCCAAGAGGGGAACAGGGGTGAGGTGGGGGAGAGGGGAGAAAAAGGATGCCAATGGCTGAGGAGACGGGGGAGGAGGAGAGGGACAGGGGAGGGGAAGCCCGGGGGAGGAGGGGGGAGAAATGGAGGAGGGAGGGAAAAGGGAGAGAAGGGTGGGAGGGTGCCCAGAGGAGCAAGCACAGGAGGAGGGTGGGAGGATCAAAGTTGGTAGGAGGGGTAGATGGAGGGGAGGAGGGCAGCATCAGGGAGAGGGAGCTGGCGGAAGCCACCTTGGGAGAGGGTAAGGAGGGTGGAGAGATGGAGACCGGGTGGGACGTGGGAATAAAGGTGCGGCAGCAGACATTTTGGATGAACAGCATTTTTTTATGTAGGGTGGGGCAAATAAAAGTGCCCATGGGAACAGAGTTCCTGACTACAAAGAAACACAGCAGAGGAAAAGAAATACAGTACTAACCTGAGTATAGCAGATGTTCAAAGTGACCACCATCCATGTCTTGGCACTTTTGGGGCTGGTCAGCAAATTGCTGAAGGCGGATCGAAGCTGGACTGCTGAAATCGCTACAGTCTCATCCGAAATGTTCTGCTGCAGTCCTTGTTGCGATGCAGCTTAGACTTGAGGAATCCCCACACAAAGTAATCGCACACTGACAGATCGGCTGACCTGGGTGGCCAGCTAGGGCCGCGACCAGATTAACCTCCGATAACTACCCTGTTAGGCGTGCAGATTGTGTAAATGTGCTCCAAGGTTCGGCTGGCTGTGTGGGCTGTTGCTTCATTCTGTTGGAAGACAGTCTCTTTCAACATCTGCTGTAACCAAGTTAGTACTGTATTTCCTTTCCTCTGTGTTTCTTTGTACCATGGAACCATGCTCTCCGGGCCACTTTTACTAGCCCACCTTGAACGAAGAAGTGCAGCACATGCTAAGGAACTAAATGGTACCAATAAGTCTGGACAGATTTGGATTGAACGAATTGAGTCTTCCAAAGGTGTTGGTGATAGCTATACTAGAAGTAGTCGATGAAGAAGACATTAATAGGTCAGTGATAGAGAACAATGTCAAGCAAATCGTCAGTACATCTGCATCGCATAGTAAAATCAGTCATTCCGTAATTATTGAGGGTCGCCGAGCTTGAGTCATTGAGCTTACGTTTGGCTTTGCAGTGACACCCAGGTGTTGAAGTTACGTACTGTTATTTCACAGAGCAATGTTATGTAGCAGTGCAACGTTTGCATTTCTCCTTTATCGCTCGTAGGTTGTGTGGCAATTCTCACCTCATGCCTGACGTCTTGTTACATCGGCGGTCAGCCTTGTTGACATTCTCATACCCAGTTTTCTCTATTCTGAGCTGGCCCAGTACGACTCTGAAAAGTTTAGACCATGCCAATAAATTATTCTGCTGCACAACACTTCTCCCATGTCCCAAATATTGTGTTTGATTATCCTCTGCAAGGATATCATAGATCTACTTACATAATTGAATATTATGGCCACTTCACCAACTTTTTTGCTCATGAGAGCTGCCTCACATCGACTGTGTCTTTGTTTCCTTATTCTGTACTATTACTCTTAAGTTTCGGTTTGCTGAAACTTTTTTACAGTTTTACTACATTATTCTCATTTTCGTTTCTACTTGTTATACTAATTTCACAGGTTTCTTAGTCTACGTTTATCGAGTTATGTCAATTAACCATTCTGCAGTTACTTGATGGGTCGGTATGTCTGGAGAATGGATACATCTATGTCTCAGATAAAAATGAACTACGCAAATTGCTATTAGAAACACGGCAGGACTAGTGGATGTTGCGGCATGTCACGGATTGAGCGGCCCCTCCCGCCGGAGGTTCGAGTCCTCCCTCGGGCCGGCCGGAATGGCCGTGCGGTTCTAGGCACCACAGTCTGGAGCCGAGCGACCGCTACGGTCGCAGGTTCGAATCCTGCCTCGGGCATGGATGTGTGTGATGTCCTTAGGTTAGTTAGGTTTAAGTAGTTCTTAGTTCTAGGTGACTGATGACCTCAGATGTTATGTACCATAGTGCTCAGAGTCATTTGAACCACTTGAACCATCATCCGTCCCATAGAACTTAGAACGACTTAAACCTAACTAACCTAAGGACATCACACACATCCATGCCAGAGGCAGGATTCGAACCTGCGACCGTAGCGGTCGCGCGGTCCCAGACTTTAGCGCCTAGAACCGCTCGGCCACTCCGGCCGGCCGGCATCTACACGAAGAGAGTATAAGCGTCGCGACGCCCAGCCGCGGCCAGAGTAGTCGACGAGTCGTCATACAAACGCTACAGCGGTGACTGATGAACTATTTTGTTTTGCTTGCATTCAACTTGTATATACCGAAGGACATGGATTATTTACATGTCGCCAGTTGCTTGCGGCCCACCATTGTGAATACGCTAAGTTAAGTATTGTGGACCTACCTTACTATAATAAATTCCATTAATATAATTTGCTTTAATTGTTGTCTAGCGATCTGAGAAACAGTTTACTAGGCATTCTATATTAGACGAGTGGGCAGGACACTACATTGGCACCGAGTTGTAAGGAGAACACAGTGCCTGGCGGCCACGGAATTTTCTTTTGTGTTTTGCTACCGCCGTAATTCCCTCTTGTCTTTTCTTTGTAGGGTTATTTATTTGCTTTAACAGTCTCTTATCTTGTTTTTGCTAATCAGTGTTTTCAGGTGGGCGTTGCAGAAATTTTCTTTGCTTTTGTGCTTATTTTTCTTGCTTGCCTTGTCTGTTTATTGCATTTGTCTCTTCCAACGTGCCCACCCCGTCTATCCCAACCCCTGGTCAGGCGCCACAGCTGCAAGCACTAATCCAGCACGAGAAACACCTACCATAGCTCCAAGTGCTGTACCGCCACTTCGCCAGTTTCATGAACAAGAAGAGGAATGGCTCGAGTGGTTGCAACAGTTTCAGGCTCACGTAACTGCTCACAACGTACCAGGTACTGTGAAAAGCCATTGCTTTTTCTCAACAGTAGGAATTACAGTGTTTAGAATAATCCAAAAACTGTTCCCTAACACCACTCCGGCTGAACTTTCGTATGATCAGGTTGTAGATTCGCTACCTAACTATTATGACCAACAAGTGAAAGTGGCAACAGCTAGGTATCAGTTCTTTAACTGCAAACTGCTTTATATTCAGATCCTATGTTGTGTGATGTGTTCGTGTGTAGTGTAAATGATGTCAAACTCAGAGAACAGATTTTCAAACAGTCCGATCCATCATTTCAGCAAGTAATGCAAATACTAGATCAGTACAATTCAGGTGCCTTGCCAAGCGATAAATTTAAGCAGCCAGCAATTTGTCCCTTGTTTGTGACCAGCCCTTTCGGCAGCGGTAGTTTACGCTCACCACGCCGCGTAAACAATTCTCCAGTCTGTGTAAGCGAGCTCGCTAAACAGGCGGCTACACAGGCGAACAGAATTAAGTCAAGCCCTCGGTGTTATTCAAGGCACAAACGCCAAGACTGCCCCTCCCGACAAGTACGGTGTTAAGCTTGTAGCAAGAAAGAACATGTACAATCCATATGTTTGCATCAGAACAAACACAAGAATTCGGCCCACTCACAAAAATCTAGCCACAAGGCCCATATCATTAACGCAGTATTCTCAAAGTCTGTAACAGGTATTAGCAAAACTAGCAAGCGAGCAGTTTCTTCAGTGCTACGCCAGTCCAAAAAACTATTTGTTAATTTGCTTATTTGTGGGAAACGAGTGATATTTCAGCAGGACATGGGTGCCTCTGTTGCATTGCTGAATCGTCACACATATGAAATGTTAGGCTCCACACGCCTAGTTCGCACCTGACAGCTTATAACGGACAAGAGATTCCTGTTCTCAGAAAATGTACTTTGCATGCCATGTATCGCTCACATACGCGAATAGTGACTTTTACGGTGCTACAACCGTGCAACTGTGAGAACATATTTGGTCTTGATTCATTTCATTTGTTTGGCTTTAACATACAGGAAAACGTGTTGTCAGTGTCTGCATTCCACGCAAAAGACAGTATAGCTAGCTTGCTGAAAGAATTCCTGGAACTTGTTTCTGAAGGTTTAGGCAAAGCTAACAATTTTGTTGCACGTATTACTTTGCTCAGCAGAAATTTTGCCGGGCCAGAATTGTTCCCATTGCATTATGGGACAAAGTCGCTGCTGGACTTCAAAATTGCAAGATAGCAGAGTTATTGCGCCCATACAAGCTAGTCAGTGGGCAAGTCGACTGGTTTTGCTCCCCAGGTTGCATTCTCCTCCGTGTTGACTTTAAGTCTACTGTCAAGCCACAAACTGTGATTGATGCTTATCCATTGCCACGCCCAGAGGATCTCATGGACAGATTAGGCACTGGTTGCTACTTTTCGAAAATTGATTTGCGCGACGCGTATCTACGAACACCCCTCGATGAAGAATCTCAAAGAGTGTGTGTAGTGGATACTCATTTGTGTTTGTTTAAATATTTGCGGTTGCCTTTTGGCAGCGCTTCCGCACCCGCCATTTTCCGACAGTATTTGGAACAGCTGACTGCTCAAGTGCCAATCTTTTCAAACTATTTGACCGATGTTGTCATAGCAGGTCGTACACCTCAAGATCATATTACAAATTTGTCTGCTTTGTCTCGTGTGGTATCTGATGCAGGACTAAAGTGTAGACTGGACAAGTGTAATTTTTTTAAACCTGAGTTGCAGTATATAGGCCATGTCATAAACAGTCAAGATGTACATCCTCTTCAGTCGCATTTGATAGCCATACGAGATTTGCCAGTTCCTCGCAGTACCCCAAAATTGCAGTCAGTGTTAGGGAAAATGAAGTATTATATTCGGTTCATACCGAATGCTGCAGCCGGCCGGGGTGGCCGAGCGTTTCTAGGAGCTACAGTCTGGAACCGCGCGACCGCTACGGTCGCAGGTTCGAATCCTGCCTCGGGCATGGATGTGTGTGATGTCCTTAGGTTAGTTAGGTTTAAGTAGTTCTAAGTTCTAGGGGACTGATGACCTCAGCTGTTGAGTCCCATAGCACTCAGAGCCATTTTTGAATGCTGCACAAATATCAGCTCCATAGCACCGCTTGCGTCGCAAGAATGTCCCCTTTGTTTGGACAGATGAGTGCCAAGTAGCTTTTCAAAAACTTAAAAAGGCATTGCTTAGTGATCGATGCTTATTTCACTTTGATCCTGACAAACCAGTTGTATCGCAAGTTGACGCTTCCTCTTACGGAATCGGTGCAGTACTTTCGCACACAATTGATGATAAAGACAGGCCTATCGCTTTCGCATCAAAAGTGCTGTCCAAAGCTCAGTGTATCTATTCACAAATTGAGAAAGAGGCTTTGACTATTGTGTATGCTGTCACCAAATTCCACCACTATTTTTATGGCAGAAGATTCTGTATAATAGCGGATCACAAGCCATTGCAGCCCTCATTTCATCCGACGAAACGGGTTCCTGTTCGAATTTCCCAAAAATTGCAAAGATGGGCTTTATTGTCCCAATACCAGTACGAGATTGTGTATCGTCCTACTGCTTAACATGGTAATGCGGGCGCGCTTTCACGTCTTCCGATTGGCCCTGATACACACTTTGACGCTTCTGCTGAATCTTGCTGTTATATCGATGCTCAGGTTTATGAATTGCTTGTCTTTTCCGTTGAATTATAGGAAAATTGCATAGGCCACGGAAGCTGATTCCGATTTGGAAACTTTGCTAACATACATTCGTACATCTTGGCCTCGTTCCTTGTATAACATAAAGAACCCTGTAGTGCGCCGATCCTTTGAACGTCGGCATAGCCTCGCTATACAGAAAGGTGTGATTCTTGTTGATCCGTAAAGCTTTGCAAAAAGAAGTGTTGAAGTTACTTCACAAAGGACACTAGGGGATTGTTCGTACGAAACAGTTAGCACGTCGACACTGTACTTGTCAAGTTATGGACTCCCAAACAGAACATATGACGTCACAGTGTCATGCATGTGCGGAAAATCAGTCCGCTCCGCCACAAAAATTCGCTGCTTGGCCTAAGTCGCAATCACCATGGCAACGTGTGCACACAGGCTTTGCGGGATCTTTTTGGAACACTCGTTGGTTGATTGTGGTTGACTCGTATAGCAAGTTTCCTTTTGCTGTGCCAATGAACTCGACAACTTCACGGAGCACAGTTCAGGTGTTGTCCTCTATTTTTTGCCTCGAAGGTTTACCTGAGGTCATAGTGTCAGACAACTGCCAACAGTTCACGTCAAATGAATTTGAAACATTCTGTGAACGCAGTGGTATACAGCATCTAACTAGTGCACCATTCCATCCGCAGTAACACGGCGAAGTGGAACGTTTTGTCGGAACCTTCGAGCAGCAGATGGCTAAACTTGGCTCCGCACACACCAGGGTTCAAGCATTGCAACTGTTTCTCGCCTCATATGTATGCACATACGAGACGGGCCATCGCCGGCGGAATTGCTTCACGGCCGCCGCCAACGCAAACTGCTCCACCTGCTCCACCCTCCTCAGCATCCGGCGGCTAAGGAAGGCCGCAAGTATCGCTTCGCGCTACATGATATTGTCTGTTACAGAGTTTTTTTCGGCAGAAGACGATGAGCGCGAGGCGAGATCGTCCGTCGGCGCTTGTATGTATCTCATTTCAGGTCCAGACGGCTTGCAGCGCCGACACCACACTCAACCTCGCCACTGTCATGTGCACGGTGGACCTTCTGTGTCTCTTCCCCCAGATTCACGGATCCCGAGGACATCGCGGCTACAGCAGCCGCCAGAGGGTGTCATCACGACACCGCGGGACAACCCCATGGAGACGGAGCCTTCACCTCCTACGCCTCCTCTCGTACTAACGATTGACCTGGACACGCCCACACGGCAGCAGCCGACGCCTTCTACATCTGGTTATTGGCCTCCGGACGTGGACGCGTACCCTTCTGGTCGATTTCCGGGGGACGTTTCCCCCAGAGCGAAGGCCGGATGGCGGGATTCGACCGGAAGCCGGAAGCTTGACATCCCCTGTAGCCACAACGCCCGGTCCAGTGAAGGTTCTAACCTGCGGCCTCCCCCGCCGTTGTCACGCTCCCTAGACGACGACGGTCCGTCGCTTTGCGGGGGAGAGCCGCGCGGCATGAGGCGCCATCTCACGGACTGCCTCCCCCCCCCCCCCCGTCGTAAGTTCATTCCTCTCTCTGGCGTGGGTGTGTGTGTGGGTGTGGGTGTTGTTATTAGCATAAGTTAGTTTAAGTAGTGTGTAAGTCGAGGGACCGATGACCTCAGAAGTGAGAAGTGTCGTCCCTTAGACATTCACACACATTTGACATTTGCGGGGGAGAAATGTTCCGGCGTAACGACAAGCGCCGGCACGAAGATGAAGAATGCAAGAACAGAGACACGACTTCGCCCGATAGTACGCTGATTAGGCCGACACCACAACTGGAGCGGCATTTACACGAACAGGATATAAGCGCCGCGACGCCTAATCCCGGCCGGAGTGGACGACGAGCCGTCATACAAACGCTACAGCAGTGACTTATGAACTATTTTGTTTTACTTGCATTCAACTTGTATATACCGACGGACATTGATTATTTGCATGTCGCCAGTTGCTTGCGAACCACCTTTGTGAATACGCAAAGTTAAGTATTGTCAATCTAACTTACTGTAATAAACTCCATTAATACGCTTAGCTCCATTAATATGCTTGTCTAGCGATCCGAGATACTGCTTCCTAGGCACCCTATGTTACACGAGTGGGCAGGATACTCCAGCAGTAATTCTTACTGTTTCTCTGGCCAATACAATGCCGAGTGAGTAAGCTACACCACTGGCCATTAAAATTGCTACACCAAGAATAAATGCAGATGATAAACGCGTATTCATTGGACAAATACATTATATTAGAACTGACATGTGATTACATTTTCACGCAATTTGAGTGCATAGATCCTGAGAAAGCGGTACCCAGAACAACCACCTCTGGCCGTAATAACGGCCTTGATACGCCTGGGCATTGAGTCAAACAGAGCTTGGATGGCGTGTACAGGTACAGTTGCCCATGCAGCTTCAACACGATACCACAGTTCATCAAGAGTAGTGACTGGCGTATTGTCAAGAGCCAGTTGCTCGGCCACCATTGACCAGACGTTTTCAATTGGTGAGAGATCTGGAGAATGTGCTGGCGAGGGCAGCAGTCGAACACTTTCTGTACCCAGAAAGGCCCGTACAGGACCTGCACCATGCGGTCGTGCATTATCCGGCTGAAATATAGGGTTTCGCAGGGATCGAATGAAGGGTAGAGTCACGGGTCGTAACACATCTAAAATGTAACGTCCACTGTTCAAAGTGCCATCAATGCGAACAAGAGGTGACCGAGACATGTAACCAATGGCACCCAATACCATCACGCCGGGTGATACGCCAGTATGGCGATGACGAATACATGCTTCCAATGTGCGTTCACCGCGATGTCGCCAAACATGGATGCGACCATCATGAGCAGTAAACGGAAGTGGATTCATCCGAAAAAATGACGTTTTGCCATTAGTGCACCCAGGTTCGTCGTCGAGTACACCATCGCAGGCGCTCCTGTCAAATGCAGCGTCAAGGGTAACCGCAGCCATGGTCTCCTAGCCGATAATCCATGCTGCTGCAAACGTCGTCGAACTGTTCGTGGAGATGGTTGTTGTCTTGCAAACGTCCCCATCTGTTGACTCAGAGATCGAGACGTGGCTGCACGATCCGTTACAGCCATGCGGATAAGATACCTGTCATCTCGACTGCTAGTGATACGAGGCCGTTGGGATCCAGCACGGCGTTCCGTATTACCCTCCTGAACCCACCGATTCCATATTCTGCTAATAGTCATTGGATCTCTACCAACGCGAGCAGCAATGTCGCGATACGATAAGCCGCAATCGCGGTAGGCTACAATCCGACCTTTATCAAAGTCGGAAACTTACGCAGTTCTACTCCTTACACGAGGCATCACGACAACGTTTCACCAGGCAACGCCGATCTACTGCTGTTTGTTGGAAACTTTCCTCATGTCAGCACGTTGCAGGTGTCACCACCGGTGCCAACCTTGTGTGAATGCTCTGAAAAGCTAATCATTAGCATATCACAGCATCTTCTTCCTGCCGGTTAAATTTCGCGTCTGTAGCACGTCATCTTCTTGGTGTAGCAATTTTAATGGCCAGTAGTGTAGATTACAGTCATACACGTGAGGGTAGTTGGGAGGCGCAAGTTCATACCGGCTATGTCACAAGTTCTACTATCCACCAAAATACCGCTCTTACATAACCTAACATGACCTGAAGTTTTCCATTCTTATATCAATTCACGATCACAGTTTCCAGTGCAAAAACTGAATACACTCCTGGAAATTGAAATAAGAACACCGTGAATTCATTGTCCCAGGAAGGGGAAACTTTATTGACACATTCCTGGGGTCAGATACATCACATGATCACACTGACAGAACCACAGGCACATAGACACAGGCAACAGAGCATGCACAATGTCGGCGCTAGTACAGCGTATATCCACCTTTCGCAGCAATGCAGGCTGCTATTCTCCCATGGAGACGATCGTAGAGATGCTGGATGTAGTCCTGTGGAACGGCTTGCCATGCCATTTCCACCTGGCGCCTCAGTTGGACCAGCGTTCGTGCTGGACGTGCAGACCGCGTGAGACGACGCTTCATCCAGTCCCAAACATGCTCAATGGGGGACAGATCCGGAGATCTTGCTGGCCAGGGTAGTTGACTTACACCTTCTAGAGCACGTTGGGTGGCACGGGATACATGCGGACGTGCATTGTCCTGTTGGAACAGCAAGTCCCCTTGCCGGTCTAGGAATGGTAGAACGATGGGTTCGATGACGGTTTGGATGTACCGTGCACTATTCAGTGTCCCCTCGACGATCACCAGTGGTGTACGGCCAGTGTAGGAGATCGCTCCCCACACCATGATGCCGGGTGTTGGCCCTGTGTGCCTCGGTCGTATGCAGTCCTGATTGTGGCGCTCACCTGCACGGCGCCAAACACGCATACGACCATCATTGGCACCAAGGCAGAAGCGACTCTCATCGCTGAAGACGACACGTCTCCATTCGTCCCTCCATTCACGCCTGTCGCGACACCACTGGAGGCGGGCTGCACGATGTTGGGGCGTGAGCGGAAGACGGCCTAACGGTGTGCGGGACCGTAGCCCAGCTTCATGGAGACGGTTGCGAATGGTCCTCGCCGATACCCCAGGAGCAACAGTGTCCCTAATTTGCTGGGAAGTGGCGGTGCGGTCCCCTACGGCACTGCGTAGGATCCTACGGTCTTGGCGTGCATCCGTGCGTCGCTGCGGTCCGGTCCCAGGTCGACGGGCACGTGCACCTTCCGCCGACCACTGGCGACAACATCGATGTACTGTGGAGACCTCACGCCCCACGTGTTGAGCAATTCGGCGGTACGTCCACCCGGCCTCCCGCATGCCCACTATACGCCCTCGCTCAAAGTCCGTCAACTGCACATACGGTTCACGTCCACGCTGTCGCGGCATGCTACCAGTGTTAAAGACTGCGATGGAGCTCCGTATGCCACGGCAAACTGGCTGACACTGACGGCGGCGGTGCACAAATGCTGCGCAGCTAGCGCCATTCGACGGCCAACACCGCGGTTCCTGGTGTGTCCGCTGTGCCGTGCGTGTGATCATTGCTTGTACAGCCCTCTCGCAGTGTCCGGAGCAAGTATGGTGGGTCTGACACACCGGTGTCAATGTGTTCTTTTTTCCATTTCCAGGAGTGTATATCCCACTTGCTTCTACCTTCTGAAAGTGAGGCTGTGGTGCCAATATTTCTTTCTGACATTTCGTGGCCTCAGTTTTCCCAGAAACAGTTGCACTTCGCATGTCTGTGCACCAATCTGCACTGCTCTGGCTGGAAAAATGGCGATATTTTCCTTCGGACCCTCTTGTACGTTCCTTAGTGTCTTAGAAGCGTGAACTCCTCCACGCTCAGGAATTACTAAAACCTCTCGTGTCTTCACTTGTGCCTATTTACTCGTTGTTGCCCATCTTACTGCATAAGAGTGAAGGGTATAGCATCTCTACTGCACGTTCATCCCTAGCAATGGTAGTCGGTGCATTACGTGCAACTTTGCTCTGTCCGTACTTACTTCCACAGTTACTTCGTGGAAAACATTGCTAAGTTCTTTCCTGACACCTCTGTCATGTGACGTAGCTACACAGGAAATTCTTTTCCTTCTAGCTAGGAAAGGAGCATCCATCATTACCTCCTTCCTTCGGCACTGTGTATATAAAACATTCGTTTTGTATGTTTGCTTTTAAAGCCCTGTGTCATAAATTTACATTCATTATAAGTAATGACTAATACCGATGGTGGCTTAAACCGCTTTAACCCTTCATCCGTGAAGATGGTCCAAGACCAAAACCTGTAGATGTTTGGGTGTAAAATAAAAACTGCTGATGGTTCAAAAATGCAGTTTATACATTACTTAACGTCTGTTCCTTCCAAAATGTTTAAAACAAATTTAGTAGTTCGCCTCTAATTTGGTTCTATGTCTTTCTTTAATCCGACCGGGTACAGATCCCAAACACTCGAGCGATGCTCAGCTATTTTGTTATTGGTAAATTCGAACAACACGCAAGTGCTATGGAAATGCTTCGGGAACTCAAATGGGAATGCCTGGAGGGAAGGCGACGTTCTTTTACATTATTATCACATATTCGTTAAGAATTTTGCACACATCGGAGATCCTTTGAATCGATTGTTGAAGAAGTCACTGAGATTCCAGCAGAACGTCCAACGGCGTTTGAAGCATTGAGAGCAGCATTAATGTTTAATCTAGTACTAATCTTTCCCGATTTGAGAATGAATTTATCTACATCTACAGGTACATCGAAACACTATTGAGAAAATATAGAGAACCGACATTTGACGATCGCTGGAGAAAATTCTTTTATACCTAACACACATTGCACGTAAAGACTACGTATATAAGATACAAAAAATTAGGACTCATGGAGAGGCATACAGGTAGTCATTTTTCCCTCGTTTTATTTGCGAGTGGAATAGGAAAGGAAATGACTAGTACTGACAAGGGCTAACCACCGCCACGCATCATAAAGTGGACTGCAGAATTTCGATGTAGCTGTAGATGAAGATAAATTCATTCTCAAATCGGGAAAGATTAGTACTAGATCAAACATTAATGCTGCCCTCAATGCTTCAAACGCCGTTTGACGTTCTGCTCACCACTGGAATCTCAGAGACTTCTTCAACAATCGATTCAAAGGATCTCCGATCTTCGCAAAATTCTGTACGAATATGTGATAACAATTGCATAATCTCAAGAAAGATAGTCATTGTTTTGTGGTTTGTGGCACTTTGAATTTCTGGATCGCCGATGTTAGGCGAGGATCAGTTTGACCGCTTTTGCTGCTGATCATATGCCCAAGGTTCTTTGCCTGCGTTTGGGAAAAATGACACATGCCCAACGTTGTTTGCCTGCGTTTTGGCAAAATGACACTGACCTTTGCTAAGCGTCAGATGTACAGATTGTAGTCTAATGCACACGTCTTCTAAGCGTTTCACATACTCTATCACACGCTTAGAGAATACGACCATATGGCCCAATACATCATACAAGTTTTCGGCTTTAAACCACATAAGATCCTACCTAGTAGCTTAGGGAAAGTGACTCGCTCGTTTTTCAGCCTGAGCGGCATCCTTTTATACTGGTAATGTACCCCTTGGGCCGTAAAAGCGGTTTTTGTTCTATTTTTAGGGGCTACTTCTAGCTGGCGTTACCTGCATCTTTGGCCCATTATTGTAAGTTACTGGCCCTTTTCCAGATTCTCTAACGTTGCGAATGGGATATGCATCCATCACAGTTTTCGCTTTCCGGTAGCAGTAATTGCAATGGAATCTGTAATTCTCAGTAACATCTGATGGCTTTGAGGCACGAAGCCAGCATTTGCGCCCCATGGTCTGTCACTGTGATCAATCATACATCCCACTAACAGCTGATCTACAAACTCCTCCATTGGTACACTATGTGATAAAAGTATCCGGACACCTGGCTGAAAATAACTTAAAGGTTCGTGGCGCCCTTCATCGGTAATGCTGGTATTCAATATGGTGTTGGCCCAGCCTTGATGACATCTTCCACTCTAGCAGGCATACGTTCAGTCAGGTGCTGGAAGGTGTCTTGGGGAATGGCAGCCCATTCTTCACGGAGTGCTATACTGTGGAGAGGTATTGATGTCGGTCGGTGAGGCCTGGCACGACGTCGGCATTCCAACACATTCCAAAGGTGTTCTATACTATTCAGGTCAGGACTCTGTGCAGGCCAACCAATTAGAGGGATGTTATTGTCGTGTAACCACTCCGCCACAGGCCGTGTATTATGAACAGGTGCCCGATCATGTTGAAAGATGCAGTCGCCATCCCCGAATTGCTCTTCAACATTGGGAAACAAGAAGGTGCTTAAGACATCTATGTAGGCCTGTGCTGTGATAGTGTCACGCAAAACAACACGGGTCCTTGGAAAACACTCGTCCTTGGAAAACACGATCACACCATAACAACACCGCTTACGAATTTTACTGTTGGCACTACACACGCTGGCAGATGACGTTCACCGTGCATTCGTCATATCCACACTCAGCCATCTGATCGCCACATTGTGTACCGTGATTCGTCACTCCACACAACGTTTTTCCACTGTTCAATCTTCCAGTGTTTACGCTCCTTACATCAAGCGAGGCGTCGTTTGGCATTTACCAGCGTGATGTGTGGCTTATGAGCAGCCGCTCCACCATGAAATCCTAATTTTCTCACCTCCCACCTAACTGTCGTAGTACTTACAGTGGATCTTGATGCCGTTTGGAATTCCTGTGTCATGGTCTGAATAAAAGTCTGCTTTTTACACATTATGATCCTTTCCAACTGTCGGTGGTCTCTGTCAGTCCACAGACGAAGTCGGCCTGTACGCTTTTGTGCTGTAAGTGTCCCTTCACGTTTCCACCTCACTATCACATCAGAAACAGTGGACCTAGGGATGTTTAGGAGTGCGGAAATCTCGTGTACAGACGTATGAGACAAGCGACACCCAATCACCTGACCACGTTCGAAGTCCGTGAGTTCCGAGGAGCGCCCCATTCTGCTCTTTCACGATGTCTAATGACTACTGAGGTCACTGATATGGAGTATCAGGCAGTAGGTGGCAGCACAATGCACCTAATATGAAAATCGTATTTTTTTGGGGGTGTCCGGATGCTTTTGATCACATAGTACACCTTGCTATGTGGCACTGCCGTCTGTAAATCGGCATATTATTAACATAGATAATATGGTGCTGCATAACAGCTGTTTCTTGTAAAGGACCCTTCGTGTTAGATAAATCCATACACCGAAGTAGCAAAACTTCCATTGTCTGCTGATGACTGCCTCACAAGCGACCCACTTTTCTATGTAACGATGCTGCACTGACGGATCGCTTGCGGCTCTGGTCATCACATGACCTATCAATATCATTGTCATCTAATACCCATAATGTCGAAATCGTTAAGCCCTTCAGCTAACTAACCATGTCCATGCCGAAGTTATCTAACACTGTAGAAACCACAAATTCATCATTAATATTAATGACGCACGACACACTTTTGCGCACGAAACAAGACATTTTGCTAGTTGTTCATATGCGTTAGTGGTTCTACCACATACAATACTTCACGTGGTAAATCGGCATCAACGGAAACCCATATTAACTACTCAGTACCTGCTGGTATTTTGTCGTGGGAACCAAACTTTTGCGCACATGCTCGTAGTTTAGTCACAACACCTTCATGATGGCTGGACCTTGCCCCCGTAGCCTCAATTACAACTGTATCCCCCCATGAAAAAAAGTGCCTCTAAGTTCTACTGTATATTGCAAAACGTTGATTTTTGCATGATGTTTGTTAAGAAAATCTAGCATATTATTTCCTTATTTTCTGGACTTCCATTTTATATCGCGTCTACTGATATTAGTAGCAGTCAATGGGCTCAAGCAGTACTGCTGAACGCAAAGAAGTGACTAAGATATCAGTTCCCAAGCTGGCTAAAGTAGCCGCTGGACCATCTAGCATTGCCAGTAGACGGTGGAGTGGGTCGCTATGGCTTGCTGTGAGAAAGACAGTTTTACCAACGCAAGATACGTAGGGAAACCATGGCCATTCCAGTGCGAAGCAAGTGATTTTCTTTAATAAATACACACATCAAAAAAAGTTTTGCATCACCTCGGTTCCGTGATTTCCAGAACCTGTACTGAAAATTGGAATACAGATCAACATAAATATCATTTCCACCCTTTTTATTTCTCATGAAAACCACACATTGCATGTTGCATCACCACACAGCGAGACCTTCAGATGTGGTGGTCCAGACTGCTGTACACACCGGTACCTCTAATACCCAGTAGCATGTCCTCTTTGCATTGATGCATGCCTGTATTCGTCGTGACATACTATCCACAAGTTCATCAAGGCACTGTCGGTCCAGATTGTCCCACTCCTCAACGGCGATTCGGCATAGATCCCTAGGAGTGGTTGGTGGGTCACGTCGTCCATAAACAGCCCTTTTCAGTCTATCTCAGGCACGTTCGATAGGGTTGATGTCTGGAGAACATGCTGGACAATCTAGTCGAGCGATGTCGTTATCGTGAAGGAACTCAATTGTCAATGCATATGCGAACATTACGGAAGGCGGACTACTCGCTGTTGAGAGGAATGTCGTTAAACGTATTGCCAAATGCATTGAAGTTGACGGACATCATTTTGAGCATTTATTGCATTAATGTGGTATTTACAGGTAATCAGGTTGTAACAGCATGCGTTCTCAGAAATGACAAGTTCACAAAGGTACATGTATCAGATTGGAACAACCGAAATAAAATGTTCAAACGTACCTGCGTTCTGTATTTTAACTTAAAAAACGTACCTGTTACCAACTGTTCGTCTAAAATTGTGAGCCATATGTTTGTGAGTATTACAGCGCCATCTGTCACAAAGCGAAAAAAGTGGTCCAACTAAAACATTCATATTTCTTTACGTACTACACGAATATGTAATAAAAATGGGGGTTCCTATTTAAAAAAACGCAGCTGATATCCGTTTGACCGATGGCAGCGCCATCTAGCGGGCCAACCATAGCGCCACTTGGTTTGCCCCTTCAAGCTAGACGAGTTTCGTTCTTTGTAGTTTTTTCGTTTGATGTTAGTTCGTGAGATATTTGGCCCGGTCACTATCAATGGACCACCCTGTATGTGTGTGTGTGTGTGTGTGTATCTGTGTGTGCTCTTTTATATGGAGAATAATGGAAAGATACGGCTCTCGGAAGCTGAGTCTGGCAAGGTGGGGTGGAATTAGCAGAGGTATGCTCGTGCAGCCTAGTTTATGTGAGTGAAATTTTACATAAAATTTCTTTATTCATTTTTATCAATAGAACTGACAATAGCAACCAGAAATTTGGAAGTTTCTGGAGCTGGGAATCGGTGGATTAGTTGTAGATGGACATTTAGCTGAGGAATCTGGAATTCGTTTATGTATATACTGTTCATGTATTTATGTTTTACAATACGTGTAAATTTGTTAAAGTCCAACAGTGTTTCGAAATCTGAGGAAGACTATGGGATTTTGCAGTGTTTTAATTTCCTATCTATGCATTTTACTTCTTGTTGCCTTAGTAAATGTCTCTTAAGTGCTGTGCGCAGTGCACATACGGCGAATCAGGCGAGGGTTTAAGTAACTTGATCACCGTGGAGTCATGGATTGGTGTACCTCAGCAGTCACTTCTATAAGGCACATTTGTATCTTTGACTGGATATGGTTTGGTTGGCGATA
Source organism: Schistocerca nitens (assembly GCF_023898315.1). NCBI lineage: Eukaryota > Metazoa > Arthropoda > Insecta > Orthoptera > Acrididae > Schistocerca > Schistocerca nitens. Next base: position 801,467,589 of record NC_064616.1, on the reverse strand, counting down.
GACACACAGCACTGCTGGCTGTATGCATATGTGATGGAAAAGGGAGGGCAGTCACACTGTTGCAAGGGACCGGTTGCTTCATCCTGACATAAACAACACGCAGCATCGACATGAAGAGAATGAGTAGTGCAATGAAAGCGTGGTGTCCATGAAAACAAAACGTGGGCTTTAAATAAATTGATGTAGTTGAATAGCTTGTTTAGATTTATGTTTTTTTCTATGGCTGTGTACATACAGGGCGTTCGGAAATTCCAGTTAAAGACGTCTAGGACTTGTAGAGGGAGTGAGTACTTAATATTTTGAATAGGAACCCGACGTTTTCAATTAGGATGTGTAACGTGTCCATGGCTATTGCGGGAAAGAAAACAGATGGTATGGGAGAGCGTGTTGAAGCATGCTTAAGAAAATCAGGAAAAATAGGCCAGGAACTGATTTTCTCGAGACTGATCTTAAAATTTCCCTTGAAAACACTAAAATCACGTCCAGATATGCTACGAAAGATCTAAAGACAGCGCTGAATTTGCGGTAGTGAGATGAGCTCACTGAAAGTTATTACGATGTGTTTAAAATTATTATTAACAAATTAACTAACGTTCATCCTAAAAATTTGTAAATTCAATCGTAAATAATATAGACATGCAATATATGCATGTAAGACAGAGATATGCAGATCTTCATGTCAGCTACGGGATAATCATATATTTGTTATTATACATAAATAGAAATCATTTATTCAATGATCAGCACTATTATGCCAAGACAGAGTTCACTCAATTGTATACAAACGATCGTCGCCAGCAGGAGAAGACTGTTCCATGATCCTATCAATCCATACGTTTATTAAATGATCTTTGGTAAGTTAATGCATGTAAGATTGTCATTTGAGTAAAGGAGGACTGCAGTGCCAAAGTGAATACAGTTGTGAAGTTCACCAGGTTTTCTGCATTTCTTTCTGTGGTGTATATAACTGAATAAAGCCAGTAATTCAGTAATGTGATAAGAGGTCGCTAATAATCTAAGATAATGTGCTGCATGCATTTAAAATGTATAAATGTTATTATACATGTATTCTCGTGAGTTGTGGTCAGGCTCGAAGTTGCTGTGTTGAGCAAGGTAATGGGTCACAGGAGCAAGTTTTTAAACGGGCTTACAGAGAAGAGTGCTGGGTCTTTCATCTGCATCTGTTGGTTGATTTTCGTGAAGTTTTGTGTAACCAGAGAACCACTTGGACTTAAGTGTCACTCAGAAGTTAGAAATATTTCGGTATGCACCAGTTCAGGACTTACAAATATTTTTGAATTTTGAGTCCTAGTGTACACAGACTCATAGTCGGTCTAACAGTGATTGAATGTTTCAATGGCGGTGCATTTGTAACTAAAGACTTGTGTGCACCGATGAACTTTAAGCGTTCGTTGTAGTTGAAGTGATTTGATGCATGACTCCTTGCCTTTAGTTCAGACTCATTACTGCCTAAGAACACTTTGTTTGCATTGTAGTACTAATCATTTTGATAACTATGGAACAATCCTCTGTATATGGAGGAATAAAGACATATTAAAAACTTGAATACACTGTACTGACGTTCCAAAATACTATTTATTCAATAATTTGTTATGAATCAGCTTTCGGCTTCCTAGGGCTACAAAACTGAAACTTGTTTCATACAGAACTTTTAAAGAAATATTTGTGTGGAAAATCAATACTATGCATTTACATTTTTAATTAGTCATTATGATTTCTAGCATCTATATTACGGTCAGCAACATCCTGTGTGAGGTCAGCATTAGGATCATATTTGTGTGCGATTTAACGAATAATCAAAGAGTAATCCTTTGGTTCTAGCTCACATTATTGTTCCATGGGACCATATTCTTAAATTTTTGCCCTTTAATAATCACAATCCATTTATTCGTTTTTTTAATTCTTTCGCTGTTTCTTTTTTCATTGTTCAATTATGGTGCCTCATGAATGATTCATACATATATGAGAACTTAAAACAACTGTGCTTGACTGAATCCCTTTAGATCAGATGAGCCAAATTCAAATATAGGATTATGTACTCTCCCTCTGGTGGTTAGAAAGCAATGAATTGATGCTCCTGGCCCCGAAAGTGAAGTTTCAATGTCATTAAATAGGAAAAAGGAGATAAAATCAAAAGCATATTAACATATTGATAAGGGAGGCGGATAAAGTAACACATGATCCACACCACCTATGAAGCACTGTGAATGAGTATTGTAGAGAAATTACAAGAAAAACTCACGAAGAAAATATAGCACCAATAAGTAATTATGCACTAAATCCAATGATTGTACTACCGACCACAGGGCAAAACGTCAATAAAACTGTTCCAAAGCTGAAAAATAGAAATGTTATTAGATTTAGATGAAATACCAAAGCGTCTTCTGAAGCAACACATAATTCTTAAAAAACAATATAATTTATTATGAAAGGCAGTATAATGAATTACTTTAATACACAGAAGCGCATAAGTGAATCGCAATTTGGTTTCTGTAGTGGTAGAAATACAGAATTAACCACAGTAGAACTCAGAAATATCGTACTTGATTCTCTTGACCACTAGGAATAACGGATTTAGCTAATGACAGGTTCCAGTCCTACCTAGCAGATAGTGTACCTACATTAGAGACAACACATACCTCAAATAAGGCTAAAATTTCAGTGAGGCACTTATCAGAACCAAAATAGATTAATATAGGTGTTCCGCAGTGTAGTATAGTAGACCCAATACTTTTCCTGATGTACATAAATGACATTCCCAATAATGTTGGTCAAGAAGAAATATTTCTTTTTCTGATGAAAGCAGTCTATAGACACTGAGAAAACAACAGAAGCCCTTACCGAGAAAACAGTCGGTTAATATGCAGTAAAATTACATTGACCACAAAGAAAGCAAATGCCATGAATTTCAGTTTAAAGGGGTCAAATAACGCCATTAAATTAAATGTAAATGGCACCCTGTAGACTGGAAAATAGACACAAAATTTCTAGGGACTAATATTGATTCTGTTGAAGTGTGAACACACAAAAATACCTGCAAGCAGGATATCACCTCCATTTTATGCCCTTGGAGCCCTGTCGCCAGTGTATAACAGCCAGTGTTTTATTTACATACTATTCATATGTACTATCAGTTCTTACCTATGAACGTGGAAGTAGGTCTCGACTGAACTTGCTTGTACAAAGAAAGAATAAACATGAAACTCAGAACAGTATTTCCTGCCACACTGTACAATAAACTGCCTAAGGATATTAAAGAGATTACTACAACTAACTTATTTAAATAGGCAGTTAAAAAATGCCTGTGCAGCAATACATTCCATACAGTTAAGGGATAGTTAGATAACACAAAGTAAGGGTCTGGTTAAAAAAATGGCTCTAAGCACTATGGGACTTACCATCTGAGGTCATCCGTCTCCTAGACTTAGAACTACCTAAACCTAACTAACCTAAGGACATCACAAACATCCATGCCCGAGGCAGGATTCGAACCTGCGACCGCAGCAGGCGGGCGTTTCGGACTGAAGCGCCTAGAACTGCTCGGACACAGCAGTCGGCAAGGGTTTGGTAAAACGCTAGTAAATAGTAATAACGAGAGTAACTCCTCTATGCCGGTACCAAGCCCAGGGCCTTATCATGCAAACGATGCGGAAGGACGAGAGGGAGGAGTAACAGCCTCGAAAAAACAACCAGGGCTCACCTCGCACAGATGATAGCACCCTATGAGGGGTCCGTGCTAGGGTTACAGTGAACACTTGATGGGTAGTGAAGGCGGAAGGAATGGATCTAGGAACGGTGGAACTAGCGGAAGGAGCAACACAAGAAACAAATCCGCAATGCGTCTCACTTGCAAAAAGTGACAAAGTGGTCAGTGTCTGTTCACCAAAGGTGCGACTAGAAACTTGTTCCTCAGAGGGAAGAACGCTGAGTAGTATCGTTAGGGGATTTGTTCCCGTAACTCAACAAGCAATCAAAAATGAAGATACACTTTGTAAGAGATTTTACCCCAGGAAGCACCCATCTCCCATTTCCAAGGAAATGAAAAGTAGGCATTCGGATTCTGTGCGCCTACAACATCGTGCAAAGAATGAGTTGGAGCATTCTGAAACCTGCTTTAAAAAACAAGCCATAAAATCAAACACACAAACATATATTACCTAGCCATTTTTAATGCAAAATTCACTCTTAAAAACAGGGAAATTTAAAACTAGCTCTGCAAGAAACAAGATTTACTAATGAATATCCCTTCGTTTCATAAGTATTTAGGATATTATGAAAAATATACTCCAAATTGGAACAGGTTCCATTGTAAACAAGAACATATTAAACTCAATAACAAATTTAAATCAATTAATGAAAGACTTTTGACACTAACATTTAAATCATGAAACAAAGTTAACGTTATTTTAAATACACATGCAACAACAAAAAAGAACTCAGGAAGAGCAAATAGAAAAATTTTGGCGAACTTTGTCGAACATCCCAGATCACATTTAATTCGCATTTTCACCAGCAACTATAGTGTGATCCAGGTTTAAACTATAATTCGCATTCAAGTCTCGGTTGAGACAGAATTTGAATTCCACGGTTCGGTCTCTCAGAGGAAACAGCGAGGAATGTTAACTACTGCCGAGAAATTGGTTCGCGTTCGTTGAGAGTAACACAGTGCAGCTCTCGCCCAGTCCCTCAAAGCTGCACTCCACATCGCGCGTGATGTCATCGCGGTGTGAGGTGACAGTATTCGCTTTCAGAAAGTGTGCGCCACGCGGGCTGGGGAAAGCACCGAAATCGCGAGATAACTTAGTAGCTGACTTTCATTAATGTAGCCGCAGCGTCATTAAAATGGGGGGCCTGGCTTTACGATTCCGGAATGAATGAGTCCCATTCATGTTTGTATTAACACAGACGCATATGGCCAGTAATACGATAAGAGAAGAAAATACGCCCGAACGTAATGAAGGGGTGTCCTTTTTTTTCCGCTGCGCATCTCTCCATGCATATTACACTGTAAGACGGATTCTAATACAAACGGGTTCATTGTGCCCCACGCTTCCTGAAGTAACTGCGTAACACAAATAAAACGATGACAAAAAACGAGAGCGCGCTGCTTGCATGTGTTACCACTTCGTGACGGCCGGTATAGTCGTGTGCAAGCACGCTAACGCCTACGGCGGGTCGCAGCAGCAGTTTACGGGACCTCAGGAAGCATTGCTCTGGCACCGGTGAGTCGCACATCCGCTTACAGCTCTCTCCTCACTGGTCATTCATTACAACCATGTCGATGGCGAAGTCGATGGAGAGAGAAACAACGGTGAGATTTTACTGCGTTTCGATAGGAGTTGGTGAACGTAATGAAAGATTCTTTGGTGCTCATTTCTGCCACCAAGCGAGTCGACACAGCAAGTAAACACTGGACTCGAATGCGGAAGGATAACGTTTCGAATCAACGTTCCGTCATCCAGATGAAGGTTTCTCGTTGTTCACCTAGATCGCTTAAGTGCAAAGCCGGGACGGTTCCTTTGAAAACGACAATGCTGATTGCGTTCCATAATTCGAGATTGCACTGCGCTCTGTCTCCAATCACTAGTCGTGGATGGGACATTAATCTCGCTTCCTTCGTCATTGTCTTCCTCATCATTATCACGAACATTGTCGTAACATCAATTATCCCCACAACAACTGTCATCATCATCGCCGGCCGCTGTGGCCGAGAGGTTCTAGGCGCTTCAGTCCGAAACCGCGCTGCTGCTCCGGTCGCAGGTTCGAAACCTGCCTCTGGCATGGCTATGTGTGATTTCCTTAGGCTAGTTAGGTTTAAGTAGCTCTAAGTCTAGGGGACTGATGACCTCAGATGTTAAGTCCCATAGTGCTTAGAGCCATTTGAACCATTTTTTTCATCATCATCAACAAGCACTAAGAAACAACAGACGCACTAATCTAAACACTTATTTCAGATTTTCTCCATTCTTTTCATACTTGCTTTTCATTTTTAGCTCTGTGTAACTATAATCTCCAAGTTATACTTACCCCACTTTTTTGTTGTCTTTCGGTGTTAATTCAACTATAATTGCTGATTGCTTTTCATTTTAACTAAAGGTTTCATCTTTAATGTAGTTGAGCTGTCGATCTTCAGCTCGTACATTAAGTTAATTAAAAATGCTAAGAAGCTGGTGATAAGTACGTTGGATGTATTACAAATGTCATGGTGATGGAAAAACAGTGATTATCGGCAGCGTGAAAGAATGGTGATTCGTTTTTAACAAAACCGACATCGAGCATTTGGAACACTGTCAGCATTTGGACGCTATCACCATTTGAACACTGTACTACACAAGCGGCTTCTAGTGAAATTGTGTGCTTATCGAATACCGTCTCAGTTATGTGACTGGAAACGTGATTTCCTGTCAGAGAGGTCAGAATTCGTAGTAACTGACAGAAAGTCATCGAGTAAAACGGAAGTGACTTCTGGCGTTCCCTAACGTAGTGTTATAAGCCCTTTGTGTTCCTTATCTATATAAACGATTTGGGAGACAATCTGAGCAGCCGTCTTAGGTTGTCTGCAGATGACGCTGTCGTTTATCGACTAGTAAAGTCATCATAATATCAAAACAAATTTCAAAACGATTTAGAAAAGATATCTGTATGGTGCGAAAATTGACAGTTGACCCTAAATAGCGAAAAGCGAGAGGGCATCCCCATGAGTGCTAAAAGGAATACGTTAAACTTCGCTTACACGATAAATCAGTCAAATCTAAAGGCCGTAAACCCAACTAAATACCCAGGAATTACAATTATGAACAACTTAAATTGGAAGAAACACGTAGAAAATGTTGTGGGGAAGGCTAACCAAAGACTAGGTTTTATTGGCAGGACACTTACAAAATGTAACAGACTGCCTACATTGCGCTTGTCCGTCCTCTTTTAGAATATTGCTGCGCGTGCTGAGAGCCTTACCAGATAGGACTAACGGAGTAAATAGAAAAAGTTCAAAGAAGGGCAGCACGTTTTGTATTATCGCGAAATAGGGGAGAGTGTGTCACTGAAATAATACAGGACTTGGGATGGACATAATTAAAACAAAGGCGTTTTTCGTTGCAGAGGAATTCTCTCACGAAATTCTAATCACCAACTTTCTCTTCCGCATGCGAAAATATTTTGTTGATGTCGACATACATAGGGAGAAACGATCACCATGATAAAATAAGGGAGATCAGAGCTCGTCCGGAAAGATATAGGTGTTCGCTCTTCCGGTGCGCTATACGAGATTGAAATAATAGAGAACTGTGAAGGTGATTCGACGAACCCTCTGCCAGGCACTTAAATGTGATTTGCAGAGTATCCATGCAAATGTAGATGTAGATGTCAGCGTTTTGATCGAATGTAACATTCATGCTACAGGACTGACTTCTTTTTTTGCTTGTGGCCTGAGAACCACACACCCATCTCTCAGTGTTTTAGAAACTATTCCGAGATTTTACAGGGTTAGGTTACATTTATTTAAAAATATCATAATTTTAAAATTAGTATATTACTTTGATGGAGGAGAGCCGCTCTACTAGTTGGTAATGTTCGACGGGATGTCATTAACTGCTGAATGGCATTCATTTTCAGATTTTTATACAATATAAATTCGGAAAAAATTGATTGAAATCTCCTCCTTCCCTATTAAGAATTATCACGAACGCTTTTTCAGTGAATGTGGGTGGGGAATGATCAATGAATAAATCTTATGCTAATTATGACGCTGATAAACTTTTTCGTTGCCTTAATTGTGTGGAACCAGGCCTTAGAGTATGTTTGGCAATGTTTTTACCCGATATTATCCCTTACTGCGTATCGGAGACTGATATTCGTCTTCCGTAGCACCTACTGCTATGTTCTGTAGTCTTCAAGTCTTCAGTTCTGACGACGGTAGTTAAATTGTTTTTATGTGTGCCGTTTTGAGCGGTAGTCTTCGTAAAGTCATGGACTATTTAATTACATTTCATGTTAGCCTGTTCCTTGGCCCACATAAATTTGGCCTTCTTCCCGAGATTTTCGTTTTCCTCGGTGACTCAAGTAATGTCCATCAGCGGTGGATTGCTATTTTTAAGAAGACGTACTGTCTATATGTCTTGGATCAGTATTTAGTGTAAAATGAAGCTGGAAAAATGTTCCCTCGTTTAAAGTAATAATGATAACATGCACTCTGCTAAAAATGCTGCCAAGGTCAACAATTCTCAGGAAATCTGCGGTTAATAAAACAGTTTTACAGTTTACTAACCTATGTTTAACACTGGATAATTCACCACTGACATAATGTCGGCATACGAGCCAAACAAATGCATGACGAGGACAGCGGAGCACACGTGAAAATGCTGTACTGGGACACTAGTTGTATCGCGAACAGTTATATGCACTCACTGAACTGTCAATCAACAAACAGTACGGGGATGCACAATCTCAAATACAAGCACACATTTCCATCTGTTTATCCTATAATCAGCTGACAAGTAATCAGAAACTGTGCAGTTTCCACTCAGATTCATATAAACGTTTATTATTGGTAGAGATTTTGACTGCCTTCTTGATCCTTACTCATAAATTTAGACAACATTGTCCGTCGAGCGCAGCAATCTGGAGCTATACTTTGGTTAAGACAACAGTCGAGATCGCAATAACATTTGTTTATTATGACCGGTTTCGGCTCATGTTAAAGGCATCCTCAGATTTTTTGGGCCACCTATGGCTGGTGATGGGTATCACGTGAAAGGCCGAGGAGCCGCCAGCACCAGCTATAGCCCCCCCCCCCCCTCAAAACAAGTACAGCTGGGGATGGCTCTAACACAAGCTGAAACCGGTCACAATAAACGAGTGTTATTGCGAACTTGACTGTTGTTTTAACCATTGTCCGTACTGATTGCTATCTTCACATACAAAGGTGTTTTCGACCAAACTGTACGGTGACTGCTAGACTCGATCAAACCACTGATGAAGAGTAAAATGCTCAATACCAGTACGATGCCACAGTTAGACAATGCTTTGTTTTGCCATTGCGTTTACAAGTGTGCTAATGACGTTCAAGTTACGTCTCTGTGTAGCTAAACGAATGCAGTTTATATCTTATCATAGGCGTTTCGTCTCAATTAATTTGGAGCATCTACACAGGTCTGAAATACGTGCACATACGTATTTAACATGCGACACTTTCCATGTGGTTATTCTACAGTGTGATTTAAAGCTATAAACACTTTTGATACTTTTTGACTGAACATATATTTTATTACTTACATCGTGGTCGAAGATGGTAATTAACAACGAAATAACTGAACAGGTATCAAATTTTAAATGTCTGGTCTGTGACATGAGTTATAATTATGATAATTATACAGATGGAAACGCGAACAAATTTTTAGAAGTGTGTGGAACAATACAAAAAACATTGAAAACAAACAAAAAAATCCGAAAAGACAAACATTAATTTGATAGTACTACGTCGGTATAAGTATTGTGACAGGGAAGTGAGACTTGGATAATAACAAGAAACGCTAACAGAGATGAGATTTTTGAGGAGAGTGAAGGGCTGCACAAGAAGAGGTTTAATTATTAAATGAACACGTTCTGAATGAGTTGAATGTACATGTTATTAGTGAAGAAATAATTAAATACAGTAATAGATGGTATCAACATGTGAATAGACTATGAGAGGAAAGCCCACTCAAGAAAATCTGTAACTGCAATCCGAAAGAGAGGACAGACATCCGTCGACCAAGGAAACGACGGAAATAAATTTTGTGAGGGCACACACCTAATCCTTGTCTATAAAATGTCAACTGCAACTAAGGCGATGAGACAACAATAACAATTTATTAAAACACAAAAGAATTACAGACATTGACTTCGAGTGGGTACTGACTTAAATCAATGGGGTAAGTTGAAAGTTTGTATCGGATCAGGATTCGAGCTCGGGTCTCCTGCGTACTAGGGAGACACTCGGACTTCTGAGTCATCCGGACGCAGCTGTCATCGCATCTTCACGGACTATACTAGCATACCTTCCGCCATAACCAAATTCTCAACTTATCCATACACTACTAATGTAGTGCCCTTTGAACATTATCCTCATTACTCGCGGCATTTCCCCGATTCCCGTACGAGTTTGAGCCTGGTGTGCATCCACAATGGAAAGATCATTGGCCGTCCTCACCTTAATTGTATATATGGGGTGTCCGTTCTTTCGGACACGTCAAAATGCCGCGAGTAATGGGGATAATGGGCAAGAGGCACTACATTAGTGCCGGCCTTGTGGCCGATCGCTTCTAGGCGCTTCTGTCTGGAACGCGCGACCGCTACGGTCGCAGGTTCGAATCCTGCCTCGGGCATGGGTGTGGGTGATGTCCTTAGGTTAGTTAGGGTTGGGGTTGCTTGGGGGAAGAGATCAAACAGCGAGGTCATCGGCCTCATCGGATTAGGGATGTACGGGGATGGAAGTCGGCCGTGCCCTTTCAAAGGAACCATCCCGGCATTTGCCTGGAGCGATTTAGGGAAATCACGGAAAACCTAAATCAGGATGGCCAGACGCGGGGTTGAACCGTTGTCCTCATGAATGCGAGTCCAGTGTGCTAACCACTGCGCCACGTTAGTTAGGTTTAAGTAGTTCTAAGTTCTAGGGGACTGATGACCTCAGATGTTAAGTCCCATAGTGCTCAGAGCCATTTGAACCATTTGAGCAGTACGTTAGTAGTCTGTGGTAAAGCTGAGAACTTGGGTCTGATGGGAGGCGTGTTAGGGTAGTCCATGCAGTTGGGATGACCATCTGAGGTCATCAGTCCCCCAGACTTAGAACTACTTAAACCTAACTAACCTAAGGACCTCACACACAGCCATGCCCGAGGCAGGATTCGAACCTGCCACCATAGCAGCAGCGCGGTTCCGAACTGAAGCGCCTAGAACCAATTTCTGTAAAATATTTAATACAATAAAAGGTCGATGTTTGCATCGTATAATTATTGTTAATATCAGTCATATACAATATTATTAAAAGAACTGTGGCAACACAATATCGTGAACC